>NC_081773.1:29786766-29879266 GCF_963082965.1 Carassius carassius
AACAGGAAGAAAGGAAATGAATAATGTATCCAGCGTCCAGTTTAACCCCTCATCAGATACCGGCCGCAGGAAATTAGTATTCGTCCACTGTCAATGTTTCTGATCTGTAAACTCCACATTTTAAATATTCATAAACTCCCACCATAATCTTTACCTTAGACTGATTTATTATTTAAATGATATGAATGTTACATAGGCTACCTTGGCATTTTCCTCACATGCCTGTCTCTTTCTCCAGAAAAATCCAGATTTGACATTTTTATCAAATATTACCATAACCCTCCAGATTTCCTTGTGGCGTCATCTGGGGTTGTTCAACTGTTGAGAAAAGAAATTCAGCTCACTTTATTATTATATGACATCAAAAGGAACACAACATAACATTGCCTAACTGTGGGTTTGTTCACTAAGCACTGCCCCCTTTTGGCACAAAATAAAACATCACAGTTATGCAGAAACGCACAGTCAGGCCTCTGAGATGCAATTTAAATCTAGTTCCTCTTCAGGAACTCGAGCTGCGTCGAAGCGCTTTGGGGAACGCGTTCAGCGTACGCGACTCTGAATATCGTGTGTAATCAGTCCAATGGAAGGGCGTGACGTCACCGACGTGGTGACGTAAGCGACCAGGAAGCTATAAAAGCACGTGCCACGCAGCTGGCGTCAGCTTCGCGTCTTTCAGCAAGCGCTCTGTGTGTGAATGTCATTTGTCCGTCTTGTGAGTCTTATTTACTGTTGTCTGTCCAGTTAAAAGAGCTCCTAGACATGCCAAAAAGCAAGGCGAAAGTTAAGCACTCAGATGGCGATTCCAAATCGCGTTATAGGGTGTGTGTTCCTCCCTGCCCGAGATACATAACGGGTGGGGATACACACAACCTGTGCGTGGTTTGCCTGGGTTCGAAGCACGCTGAGTCGGCTCTCGAGGGGGCCGACTGCCCGCACTGTGAGCGAATGTCGGTGCGGCTGCTTCGTTCCCGGAGGGCCCTCTTCGAGGAGGGGGCCTTCGCCAGCGTTCCCCGCGGTGCTGGTCCCGCTTCTGTCGAGGCAGAACGGCGGCTGCACTCGTGGGGTTCGCAAGTCGATCTGGTAGAGGGAATGGAGACGGGCCAGTCCCTATCTCCTTCCACTTCTGCCAGATCCGGCACCCAATCCCTAGAGTCGGAAGCACGCACAGCGGTTCCTTCCACTCAGGGTGAGGGATCGACGCTCCGCCTCTCTTCCTCCGAGGAGGTCGATGTGGAGTCGCTCGATAGGGATTCGCCACCCCACTCGCTACAGTATGAGGAGCTCTTAGAGGTGGTTACTCGCGCGGTGGCCAAATTAAGTATCGATTGGCCCGCCGAAAAGTCTACCGAACCGCAGAGAAGCAAGCTGGATGAACGCTTCCTGCGCGCGAGTCAGCCACCTCCCAGCCGGGGCCTTCCATTTTTTCCCGACCTGCATGATGAGATCGCCAGGTCGTGGAAACGTCCATTCTCGGCCCGCCTCTACATCCCCTCGTCTGATTACTACGGAAATGTAGTGGGGATGGGAGAGCACGGTTATAGAGCGATGCCCCGGGTGGAACAGACGCTTGCGAGCTATCTGTCCCCTGGCGCGGCAGCGTCTCTCAAGGCCCCGGCATTGCCCTCAAAGCCACTAAGAACAACTTCGGCTTTGGTGGGCAAAGGGTATGCGGCTGCAGGTCAGGCTGGTGCGTGTCTGCACACCATGGCGGTGTTACAGGCGTACCAGGCCGACCTGCTCAAGGAGCTAGATGAGGGAGAGGAGATCAAGTCCCATGATATTTCTGAATTAAGAAGGACCGGTGATCTCTCCCTCCGCGCCACCAAGGAGACCGCCCGAGCGATTGGGCGGTCCATGGCAGCTATGGTGGCCGCGGAGAGGCACTTATGGTTGACCCTGTCCGATATGAAAGAACGGGACAGGGTCTGCCTCATGGACGCCCCATCCAGCCGACTGGCCTGTTTGGCGACGCAGTTAATTCTGTCGTCGACAGGTTCCAGGAGGCCCGCAAACAGGCAGCGGCGTTCCATAAGTTCCTCCCTCGTCGCTCCCTCGGGGCATCTGGGAAGGAGATGCCCCAGCCGCACCCTAGCTCCTCACACCGCGAGGCCCAGAAGCAGAGCGTCGCCTCTCGCGCTCCTCCGCGTCGGGAATGAGAGTCTCAGCGACGCTCTAGGCCGAGGTCTTCTAAGCCCAAATTAGATTTAAGGGCGGTTATCGAAGCTAAGAAGTCCTCGGCCAAGGAACCCTGACGCCAATGGCCCGGGGTTTCAGAGGGCAGCCTCCGCTGGGGTAGAACGGTACACGCCGCAGTCCACGGTGCCCGTCCCACCTCAGTGCCCTCTAGGGGTCGTTCTGCCAACCCTGCCAGTGCTCCAGGGCGCAGCGGCCCCGGGCGAGCATCGTTCTCAGTATCCTCCGCCCGTGCGCGTAGCGGGGCTGGGACGCTCGCCGCCCCTGCGGGGGTCTCTTACACCAGAGGTCAGTCTTGAGAGACTGATTCCCTTAGTAGATTATTTAGCAGCGTGGAAACTACTGCCAAATGTATCTCGTTGGGTCCTGCATATAGTAGAAAAAGGCTACCGCATTCAGTTCGGCTCCGTGCCGCCTATATTCAACGGGGTCGTTCACACGATAGTGGGCCCCGGGCAGGGTCTGGTTATGGAACAGGAAGTGGAAACCCTATTAGAGAAGGGGGCCATCGAGGTGGTCCCTCCTCAGGACAGGGAGTCCGGATTTTACAGCCGGTATTTCATAGTTCCAAAGAAGGATGGGGGGCTGCGTCCGATTATAGACTTGAGGGTCTTAAATCGTTCAGTTATGAGACTGAAGTTCAGAATGCTCACAATCAAGCATGTTGTAGCTCAGATCAGGTCCGAGGACTGGTTTGTCACGATAGATCTCAAAGACGCATATTTTCATATCTCCATCCTTCCTCAACACAGGAAGTTTCTGAGGTTCGCTTTCGGGGGCGAAGCCTACCAATATCGAGTACTTCCCTTTGGCCTCGCACTCTCACCCCGCACGTTCACAAAGTGTGTAGATGCGGCTCTGGCCCCCCTGCGCACGCAGGGCATCCGCATTCTCAATTAATTCGACGATTGGTTGATTTTAGCTCAGTCAGAGCAGATTGCGGTTCGACATCGAGATGTCGTTCTCGCACATATGGGGGAGCTGGGTTTGAGACTGAACGCCAAGAAGAGTGTACTTTCTCCGGCTCAGAGAACCACCTATCTAGGCGTGGTATGGGATTCGATTATGGTATGCGACGATTGTCCCCTGCTCGTATCGAGTCGATCCTCATCTCAGTCAAGAGAGTCAGAGAAGGTCAGTCACTCACTGTCAAACAATTTCAGAGATTGTTGGGTCTGATGGCAGCTGCGTCCAACGTGATACCTCTTGGCCTGCTGTACATGAGACCCCTACAGTGGTGGCTCAAGACCAAGGGATTTTCCCCGAGGGGCAATCCGCTTCGCACTATCAAGGTCACGCGGCGCTGCCTCCGTGCCTTAGACATGTGGAAGAAACATTGGTTCTTGAATCAGGGCCCGGTGCTGGGAGCTCCTTGTCGCCGTGTGACACTAGCGACGGACGCGTCCCTCACCGGCTGGGGTGCGGTCATGAGTGGCCACCCTGCCCGTGGTCTGTGGAGCGATCGCCATCTAACGTGGCATATCAATTGTCTAGAAATGCTAGCAGTTTATCGTGCACTGAAGCACTTCCTCCCAGACCTGAGAGGTCACCATGTGTTGGTGCGCACCGACAACACATCAGTGGTCTCTTACATCAACCACCAGGGCGGTCTGCGTTCGCGCCCTTTGTACAAGCTGGCGCACCAGATCCTGGTGTGGTCCCAGAACAAACTCCTCTCATTAAGAGCAGTATATATTCCTGGGAAGTTAAATATGGGAGCAGACATACTGTCGAGGCAGGGGCCGAGGCCCGGGGAATGGAGACTTCACCCACGGGTGGTAGATCAGATATGGAGAGTGTTTGGCAGGGCTCAAGTAGACCTTTTTGCGACTCAGGAGACGTCACAATGTCCCCTCTGGTTCTCTCTAGTTCATCCAGCTCCTCTGGGACTGGACGCTATGGTACAGACCTGGCCGAGGCTTCGTCTGTACGCCTTTCCCCCTATCGCTCTGCTTCCGGGAGTTCTGGCGAGAGTACGCCGGGACGGGGTCCGTCTGTTATTAGTAGCCCCGTTCTGGCCGGGCCGAGTATGGTTCTCAGATCTAGTCTCGCTCCTCGACGGCTCACCGTGGGAGATACCTATCAGGACAGACCTACTCTCACAGGCGCAGGGCACGATAATTCACCCTCGCCCGGAGTTGTGGAAGCTGTGGGTGTGGCCCCTGAGGGGGCACAACTGGTAGCAGCTGGTCTCTCAACTGAGGTTGTGGAGACCCTACTCCAATCCAGAGCTCCCTCTACGAGGAAACTGTACGCCCTGAAGTGGAAGCTTTTCACTTCATGGTGCAGAGACCGCCAGCTAGACCCAGCAAACTGCCCAGTTGGTACAGTTCTGGAGTTTCTACAGGCTAGGCTCTCTGCAGGGTTGACCCACTCTACTCTGAAGGTCTACGTGGCGGCCATTGCGGCCTACCACACCCTTCTCGACGGTCAGTCTTTGGGAAGACACCCCCTAGTTACACGTTTCCTCCGCGGTGCACTGAGGCTGAGACCTCCAGTACGGTCCCGTATTCCCCCGTGGGACTTGGTTGTGGTGTTAGAGGCTATGTGCAAACCCCCGTTTGAACCTATTCAAGATATCTCAGACAGACATCTCACACTTAAAACCTCTTTTCTGTTGGCTATTACCTCTCTGCGGAGAGTAGGAGATCTTCAGGCCCTCTCGATGGCCCCTTCTTATCTTGAGTTTGCACCAGGCATGACTAAAGCGTTCATATACCCTCGAGCGGGATATGTTCCCAAGGTTCCCTCTGTTACACCACGACCTGTAGTGCTGCATGCCTTCTGTCCTCCTCCCTTTCGGGAGCCCGACCAGGCGAAGCTAAACTGTATGTGTCCGGTTCGAGCACTGGACGCATACGTCCACAGAGCTGCCCTGTGGAGAAAAACTGACCAATTGCTTGTGTGCTACGTTCCCCCCAAGAGGGGTTCTCCTGCTTCTAAGCAGACTATTAGTCGTTGGATAGTCGAGGCTATCAACGTCACCTATGAGTCCTCTGGTCGTCCCCCGCTGTCGGGAGCCAAGGCTCACTCTACTCGGGGTATGGCGGCCTCTAAGGCCTTCTTAGCAGGTGTATCCATGCTGGACATCTGCAACGCTGCGGGGTGGTCCACGCCCTCTACATTTGTTAGGTTCTATGGCCTAGATATGCCAGTCACTCCAGGCGCTTCTGTCCTCCTGTCCTGAGCTGTGCTCCTCGGATACACACCAGGCAGGGGTTTGGTAGTCTGGCGGCGTTAGGACTCGTTCCCCAAAGCGCTTCGACGCAGCTCGAGTTCCTGAAGAGGAACGTCTCTAGGTTACGTATGTAACCCTAGTTCCTCGAGGGAACGAGACGCTGCGTCTCGGAGCCATACCCCCGGCACCCCTGCCGGCGCTTGCTGGTACTCGAAGCTGACGCCAGCTGCGTGGCACGTGCTTTTATAGCTTCCTGGTCGCTTACGTCACCACGTCGGTGACGTCACGCCCTTCCATTGGACTGATTACACACGATATTCAGAGTCGCCTACGCTGAACGCGTTCCCCAAAGCGCTTCGACGCAGCGTCTCGTTCCCTCGAGGAACTAGGGTTACATACGTAACCTAGAGACGTTTTTAACGTGATAACGGGCGCCAACATTCATAACGTCAAAGTGTGAGGCTTCCGGTTATTTTACCTGTACAATAACAGTCCCTTATGCTGTTTATCATATTGATCTGATTAATTAACACTGGTTTGTAGCGCAAAAACCTTTTACAACGCTTTGTTATTGTTATTCTTACCTTTAGCGGCTAATGAACCGGAAGTCTCGCACATCCACAAAAAAATAGCGCGAGAACTTCCACAGTGCAAAATATAAAAGATAGCATAATACACAGGCTTATCAACTTTTTAAAAAGAGGAGGAAATAATATTTGCTGAATTTGTATCAAGTAAATAGGCCTAGACTTAATTAGCAAAATAAATGTAAATGTAAAAGAAATAAGAAAACATAAGAAAACTATAAAATGAGTGTCCTCTATTATTGACACGCTTTCCTCTTTAATACTGCAGTGAAACAATAATAATCTGGGATCGCCGATGATCCTTTAACGCAAAGGGGTTAAGCTAGTTTGACACAATCTGTATTGTAAAAAAGCACAATAGAAAGGTGACTTGACAAAATAGGCTTCTTTCAGAAACATTAAAACATCTTTAATTAAGTGTATGAAATGAACCTAGAATGAACCTAATGAATGGCATAAAATAATGGTTTGCTAGTTCATGAAATCTAATGCATTAACTAATGTTAATCTTTGAAGCGTTACTCAGAATGCTTTTGAAGAAGAAGAAAAAAACTTTTGCAGAAATATTTCCATAAATATATTTGTGTATTTTAATTCACGGGGCAAAACAAACAAATCAAACATAACTGTATGTAAACAGTAAATAAATAAGCAAACCAGCAAAAGACCATCTTAAACTAGCAAAGGACCAACTCAAACCAGCAAAGGACCAGCATAAACCAGCAAAGGACCAGCTCAAACCAGCAAATGACCAAATAAACCAGCAAATGACCAGCTCAAACCAGCAAATGACCAGCGTAAACCAGAAAAGGACTGGCGTAAACCAGCAAAGGACCAGCGTAAACCAACAAAGGACCAGCGTAAACCAGCAAATGACCAGCATAAACCAGCAAATGACCAACTCAAACTAGCAAATGACCAGCGTAAACCAGCAAAAGACCAGCACAAACCAGCAAATGACCAGCCTAAAACAGCAAATGACCAGCGTAAACCAGCAATTGACCAACTCAAACTAGCAAATGACCAGCGTAAACCAGCAAAGGACCAGCATAAACCAGCAAAAGACCAGCATAAACCAGCAAAAGACCAGCATAAACCAGCAAAGGACCAGCGTAAACAAGCAAAGGACCAGCTCATACCAGCAAATGACCAGCATAAACCAGCAAAGGACCAGCGTAAAACAGCAAATGACCAGCTCAAACCAGCAATTGACCTGCGTAAACCAGCAAATGACCAGCGTAAACCAGCATAAACCAGCAAATGACCAGCATAAAACAGCAAATGACCAGCGTAAACCAGCAATTGACCAGCGTAAACTAGCAAAGGACCGGCGTAAACCAACAAAGGACCAGCGTAAACCAGCAAATGACCAGCATAAACCAGCAAATGACCAACTCAAACTTGCAAATGACCAGCATAACCAGCAAAAGACCAGCACAAACCAGCAAATGACCAGCATAAAACAGCAAATGACCAGCATAAACCAGCAAATGACCAACTCAAACTAGCAAATGACCAGCGTAAACCAGCAAAGGACCAGCATAAACCATCAAAAGACCAGCATAAACCAGCAAAGGACCAGCTCATACCAGCAAATGACCAGCAAATGACCAGCATAAACCAGCAAAGGAACAGCGTAAAACAGCAAATGACCAGCTCAAACCAGCAATTGACCTGCGTAAACCAGCAAATGACCAGCGTAAACCAGCAAAGGACTAGCGTAAACCAGCATAAACCAGCAAATGACCAGCATAAAACCGCAAATGACCAGCGTAAACCAGCAATTGACCAGCGTAAACTAGCAAATGACCAGCATAAACCAGCAAATGACCAACTCAAACTAGCAAATGACCAGTGTAAACCAGCAAAGGACCAGCATAAACCAGCAAATGACCAGTGTAAACCAGCAAAGGACCAGCGTAAACCAGCAAAGGACCAGCTCATACCAGCAAATGACCAGCATAAATCAGCAAAGGACCAGCGTAAACCAGCAAAGGACCAGAATAAAATATATATATATATATATATATATATATATATATATATATATATATAATATGTATGTGTGTATAATGAGTTGCCCCCTCATTTTAAGATGGGACCCCCCAAAAATAAAAATCTGGCTACGACCCTGGCGTAAACCAGCAAAGGACCAGCATGAACCAGCAAAGGACCAGCGAAGGACCAGCATGAACCAGCAAAGGACCAGCGTAACCAGCATCAAAACATACCTAATCAGCATATGCTGTTTTTCTTTTTTTTTCAGCAGGGTCAATTCACCAAAGTAACATGTTAAATCAATTGCAAATGAATTTGGGACAATCTAGTCAAATTAGAAAGACGTCGTCTCTCTCAGATATTAATTAATATCTGATTTTTACATTTGATGTATTTTTTATGATAAACAACTTGTCCGGTGTAAAATGAAGCAAATCCAGCTAAGGTTTGCATGGCTCCAAACCTCAACATCATGATAAAGGTACAGCAAACAGCAGAGCTGAGTCAGTGAGTAACAGAGGGGCTGTGATTGACAGAGGTCAACGGGAGGACAGGAAATGAAGGTGTTTGCTCAAGGAGGCTTGTGTTTGTGGACGGTTGTGATAGTATGTGATGTGAAATTTTTTTATTTGAGATTTTTAGTCTTAATTCACAGGGCACAAAACTCTGGACTTTTGGTAGTACCTGGGATAGAAAAGGAGGTAGAGCTTTTTCGCATTTGGCTCCCAAACTGGAATAGCTTTCCTGATAATGTTCAGGGTTCGGACACACTCTCTCTGTTTAAATCTAGATTAAAGACACATCTCTTTCGCCAAGCATTCGAATAATGCATCTCATAATCTTGTACTGCAGGTATGTCTGATCAAATGCACATTATTAATCTTTAGCTTGGGTTAAACTAATTAATTTTACTTTGTTGGAACAGCAGCTACGCTAATTATGTCTCTATTTGTTTCTCTGTTTTTGCCTGACTAAGATTTACACAAGCTCCAGTCTGGATCCAGAACACCTGAGAAGAGATGATACCAACCCCTCAGAGGACCTCAGATGATGCTAACCCTGAAACAACATACAGAACTAACAAATATTGCTATAAGTTTGATTGCATCATATAATAATTGCTGTTAATAATAGTGTTTATCTTCGGTTTGATTACGTCTTTAATTGATTTTTTCTGTACATTCCTGCCATAAACTGACAGTCACCACTGATAAGCTACTACTAAATTTTGTAGAAACTTAATTTTCTGAAAAGTTGCATTGCAACAATTTGTATCGTAGAAATCGCTATACAAAAAAAACTTGACATGAATGAATTCACTGGCAGTTCAAGTACAAAAAATATACATAGCCCATAATATAACAGGTATCATAAATTAACAAAACACCATTTTTTTAGCATTAGATTAGAATTATAATTTAGAAATATGCTTTACACACCCTCACATTAAAATGTATTAGTACTTTTCAAATGTTTGAGATCAGTTTTTTTTAATAGTGCTGTGTAGACATAATATTACAAAGGTTTTCTATTTCAGATAAATGCTGTTCATCTGAACGTTCTATTCATCAAAGAATTCTGAAAATGCACACTTTCCAAACAAATATGAAGCAGCATATATATAAAACTTTTTAGTTTATTGCTGCTTCATGCTGCACTAACAAGTGTGAGATAATGCAATTATTATTATTTATTTATTATTTTTGTGCATAAAATTTGTGTCTTTTAATTAAAAATGATTAGCAAAAAAATCAACAAAAATGTAAACATGCAATGCAAATTGTAGATACATGAGGAAGATTTCACATATGCTGGAATATCCTGCAATGTACTTTCTCTTTCAAAAGTGCCATTTGTGATTCAGCCCATGCTTTCTTGAATTTTTTTTCTTTTGTTTTTGCTCAGTTTCTCTCTCTTTTATATTTCTTCATGACCTCCTCTTCCTTTGTCTGCTCTCATATTTATTTTCTCATTTCTCTGTCCAACAGCAAACCATGAAGGATTGAGATTAGCATCATTCTGGTGCTTTTAAAAACACTACACACAATCTCACACGGAGCCGGCATAAATATTTAATATGTCTATCTGTTCAAGCTAATTTAGGCATCTGAACTCATCCACATGCTAAATTCATTTCTTGTTTAGGCCTACTACAGAGAACAAACCTAACGCAGACTCGTAATGTCTTGTTTATCTGTTTGTTGATAAAGATCCTGAATGGTTTAAACAAGGAGGATTACGCTGCTTTATGGCAGAAGATTCGACTGTGTTTCCCAGGCAGGCAGCTCAGCTAATGACCCTCCACTTCTGCTCCATCGGCTCGGAATATTAATTTGGGTTGTGCGTCCGCCTTAAAACAACGGCGTAAATTGCCCAAGCAGGACTGTAATTGTTTATGAAGATGTAAATTGCTTTGCAGAGGGAGAAACTAATAGCTTCTGCGGCAGGAAAATGAACTATTCTTTGGGGGAGGCTATTTTCTTTATGACTGGTATTTTTCTTTTTTATTAAAGGTAATAGAGTCAGAGGCTCGCTGTAAAACAGTGTGTTTCTGGACGGGATCGTGTTGATATTGGGCCTTTATCCATTCATCAGAGGCCTGTTTCATGACTCCAATGGGTGCAATCATACTACAGCACGGTGATTAGCCTCTCAGTTAGATATGTGCTCATTTTTACTTGTAATATGTCTAGATAATAATAATGATATTATCCTGAAAACCCCTGAACACATCCTAGTTTGACTGTGCCATGCGAGTTGTGTATATTATTGTAGACTGATGAAGAAAATATGATGTTTTTTATCACTGCAAACTGAGACAATAACAATGTTTTTGGAGTTGTATTTACCTGTGTATTTTCAGAAATCACTGTCACAATGCAGGGGTACTGTAATGGTTGCCAGGGTGTTCCTAAGGCATTTTGGATGCATTTCTAGGTGTTTTTTTATTTCTTATATTATGTCTGAATAGTAATGATATTATCCTGAAAGCCTCTGAACACATCCTAATTTGACTGTGCTGTGAGATACATGATGTATGCATATATTATTGCAGACTGATAAGGCAAATATGATGGATTGAACTACAAAAACTATATCACTGCAGTGCTTTATTAAAATCAAGTGTGAAGGTCTCAGAGCTTCCCCTGCTGGAAGAGAACCAAACTCACTGCAGAACTACAATCAGTTCAATTCATGCTCAATAACAGTTCAGGGAGGTTAGGCATAAAAACAATGATTTCAAATCAAATACAACTATTTATTGAACTATGGCTCACAAAACAAAACAAAAAACTGTGTTGGTGGTTTAAACATGGAGGTAAGCATTTTTACAACCACAAAAAAAAAAAAAAAATAATAATAATAATAATCATATTTGATGGTCAAACTTCTAAAGCCTCTAAATTATTAGCATGATTAAACCTTTCTAAAAGTTGCACACAATCTACTAAATGCCTTTTGTCGTCTGATTGATAGTTTTACTTTAGGTTTACTTGTGTGTTTAGGTTTACTCTACATATATATATGATATTTGTTCATCTCTCAGTCATTATTGTATTGCATGGCATTATATGTTTTGATCACCAAATGAAGCATTTAAAAATAATCTTATCAGTCATATTACTAGAGATTCAGTGTCTGCTATACTTTTATGACAAGCATCAGAATTTCATCTTATTTTTGGTCATATAAATATCAAGTTTCATATTTTTGCTCAGTTTGGATCTCTGAATAAAATCAAGGTTTTTTTTCTTCTTATTCTCACTATATCATAGTATATGAACCATAAAAGCCTGATGTATCAGATATGATTATACAAAACATAACACTCATATTACAACCTTTTTAATTTTGTCTATTTCAAACACTTTTTGACTATTATTTCATATATCAGGCTGAACACCACCATGGTAATGAAATGTACTGCCTCCTAAAATCCACTAGATGGCAGCAAAAACTCAATAAGAGCATCAGCAAATGAGTTTAACTCTGCAGACTGAAAAGATCCTATAAAATGATCTATATGTGAGACTAGTCTAAGACTATAATCATAGTCATAGATGTTAGCTAAAGCAAGAATCACTCATTATTATTGCTCATTTAGCTTAATTTATTGAGAAATTGTATCCGAAGCAACTTCCAAATGACAGATATCACAAGTGATTTATCACTGAGTTGAACATAAGTGATTCCTCATACTGCAGTTTATTGGTTAGAGGAGTTTTATTACTCATTTTGTTACTTTATTAAGTGTTTTCTGACTTTATTAGAGGTTGCATAAACGATTTTTATAAAATGGATTCTTTGGACTCCAATTGACTTTGAAATTGATATTATACTCTTGTTCATTTTATAATTTTGTATAAGCTGTAGCCTACTTTTAATAATCATAAACTGTGTTAATTATGTTCCAAACCCCATTTCAACCATAGAAAGAATGTTGCATACTGTACTTTCTAAACTATTACAATATATGCACAATACTGATTAATTTTACTTTTCCGAAAGGAGGACGAAGTAGATGTGAGTCTTCTTGTGCAAACAATCTTTGCCACATTTCACTCAGTAAGGTCTTATCATTTTCTACATCAGGTGACTTCTGACTCACAAACTATTAAACACTGTCTGAAAGTCTGGTTTCCAGAAACAAAAACAAATGAACTCAATGACATCAGAGTCCACTTTTAATGCAGAAGAAGATACGAATGCAAAGAAAACTGGGTTCTTTTTCGCTTGGTTCACTGTTTGAGCTCTTTTTACATACGTAAAGAGGACTCAAGTGAAAACACCCTTGGAGATGTGTTCCTGGCTGCCAGCCAGACTCGCTGTTGTGGAGACAGACAGACCAAACACACGCCCAAAAGCCTCTGAAGACCAACTAGAGACAGACGGTGTGTGAGTCTGCATCTCTCACTTAAAGCACAAGTACAACAACACTTTACTTTGACCTACAGCTGTTCTTCTCAACTGATCTAGCTCCATATAATAAAATAAAAAAATCCTTAAAACCAGGAAAATGTATTAATATCACCGTGAACTTAACAGGCCCAACAATATGTGCAATTATTAAGATGACACTGTCAGGGAAAATTGATCGTTTTTGTTTGTAAATATCTCAAGCTCGCCATTTCAGTGGCTGATAATAACTGAATAAGTGAATAAATAAATGAAACCTTTTTTTTTGAGAAAGAGAGCAACACATAAGTCCATGTTGGAAAGATTTTGCTTTTTTAAACCTTCAAACCTGTTCTATATTTAATATTGCATTTTAAATTATTATTATTATATATAAAAAAGTAAAAACAAATAGGTAGTATTTTCTTCGATTTTGTGTAGTTTTGTTAATGGTTTTTGTTTGTTCAGGGCATCACACAACCACTGTTAAACATTTATTTGGCATTTATAATATTGCATCTTAAATAATAATATGTTAATAAATAAATAAATATATAATAATAATAATTATTATTATTATTATATTTAATTCGTATCATTATAATTATTAGCCGTAGTAAATGTGGTATTTAAATTGCATGTTAAATTGTATTTTAAATATAAATTAAATGTACAATAATCAACAATAAAAATGTGAAATTATATTAAAAAACATTAGGGCTGTTAAACAAATAAAAATGACTTATTTCTTAACTGTTTGTCTCAATTACTACATTCAGTTATATTTAAAAAAAAGAAAACAACATTATATATATACATTTCTCAAACTGCTTCAGTTGTTACAGGAAACTACACCCATGGTAGTGATATTTAGTTCTTATTAGGTTATTGATTGTAATAAAGCCAATGCCGGTTTGGTGCCGATGAAGAGTTTGTGGGTAATATGTGACAGAAAAGGTAGAGAAACACAGATCTAAACCCCACCAACACACACACACACACTCACATCTCAGCTGAATGGCAGAATCATTTCACTGTTGAAATGTGACACGGTGTCTGGGCTGTTTAATTTGTGAGAGTGGTTAGCTGGTGAAGGATTGAAGATCTGGGGGGCTTTAGAAGCACAAAGTCAATTTGCATTGAGAAACAGCAGCCTGTGATGGTGCTGGGTGGTTACTATGGTTACGTGTGTGATGGCGGGGGCCAGGTCAGGCACAGATGAGGGTGAGGTAATAAGCCCATTGAGTACACACACACACACACACACACACACACACACACACACACAACTCATTGAGCTTGCTTTGAAGCCACCAAGAGGGCTCTAACCAGCTCAAATACTTCACCTTTAAAGGACTAGTTCACACAAAATGAACCTACTGTCTTTATTTACTCACTTCACCTTCATGTCAAAATGAGACATTTTTAATGCCCACACTATTAGATATAACAAAAACAAAAAGTGTTACTTTATTAGCATTGAAATATTATTCATGTTTTTCTTTTTTAATTTTAGATTTAATTTAATAAAATTTTGTTTTAGGAATTTTAGTAAAACTGGTTATTGAAATTTTCTTCTGGGAACAGTTGTATAAAACAAAAAGCAACTGTGCAAATTTAGAATCCATCCCAATCAGTCCCAACCGTGGTAGACTTCAAAATAATGAAAAAATTAAAATAAACAATAATAATAAAAATAAATTAAGTAATATTATGAATAACATGAATAACAATAAAATAATGTTTACAAAGATTTTAGAAAAGATTATACAACATTAAAAACTGAAAGCCATAAATGTACAGTTTTTACATTAGATCCATGTAAAAGTTTTAGTAATTTTGCTATGTTTTTGACATTTTTTAAATGTCTACATGTTTTCTATTCATTTTTTATTTCAGTTTTAGTCATATTAGTACATTAAGTTAAACTTAATTAAAATGAGAAATTTTTCCTCAGCAACTAGCTGAAATAATCAGTTTTTATGTTTTATTTTATTTCAAGCAACATAATTTTTATTTATTGATGGTTTTTTTTTTTTTTAGTTTTAGTTTTGATTTACAATAATAAACCTGTTTCACAGTTACCAAAACGGTCAAGCACTATTATTTTTTATTTGATATTATCATTAAGTTTTATTAATATTTTGAATAAGATGTTATTTTTATTTTAATTTTAGTTAAGTTTTAGTATTTTTTTTGTTGGTTACATTCTTGTCTATATATATTTTTATCTTTCTATACAATTTTTATTTATTAATTCTATTTTTTTTTTTAAGTTATTTTAGTACTTACTAAACTAAACAAAAAAGGCAAATGTTGCCTTAGCAAATAGCTGAAGCAAAATTATAATTATTTTTTTAAATATTTTATTTTGCTTCAGTTAACATTTATTTAATTTTTAAACAAGAGCTTTAAGCTTTAAGTTAAATATAATAACCCTGCTCTTAAGCTCCAAAAACTACAAAAATCACCATAATTGTAGGCTTGATGACACACTATACTGAAAGTCTTTTGATGTCATACATTAGCTAATAAAATTAACTTAATGCAGGTTCCTGGTCTCATTGTGACCGATTCATTAGTGCACTTTCTATTCTCAGATCAAAATGACTTGCTCTTTTGAAATAACTTTGCTTTTTCACTGATGTGCACTTAGACTGTGCAAACTATTGGATAATGTTAATCAACAGCCAAAAAGCTATTTGGTCATTGTTTTAGCATCTGATGCTCAGTCTGGCTCCATTCTCAGAAACAACCACTTTTCCCAAATCCAACCTATTCCTGTCCTTTTAGATAAATGGATATATTATTTTACTTGAAAATGAGGCATATTGAGTAAAGCAGGTTATGAATATCAGTATGAATGGGAGTGACTTGAATTTTGCAGCAGGTTTCAATCAAACTCCAGTCACTCTTAACAGAGTCAAAGTTCATCGACTTTTCTTTACCCTCAGAGCTGCTCATAAAATATTCAGGCCTGTTTAGCACAGGTTTAAAAACATTATTCTTCATTCATATACTGGAACAGAGAGATGATGCTTTGTATTTGACCTAATAGTGTTGTACACAATCATCAGAGCTAATCCTGCATCCTCATAATCCACAGACATGATTCCATTCATCCATGTGTAAACTCCATTCATTTACAGTAACGACTCCGAAAGAATGAGGTTAATTAGTAGAAAGTAAAGTAATGGTATACTGTATATAGATATAAGTCAATGCCTGAATGTGTGAAATCATTAAAAGGGTTGAACTTTTATGTTTATACAGGAAGAGACAGAGAGATGTGCAGATGATAGACAAGATAGACAGATTTTATATACATCAAAGAATCCTGAAAGAATATATTTAATCTGGTTTCCACAAAAATATGAAACGCCTCAATCATTTTGAACATTGATCATAATCAGAAATGTTTCTTGAGCAGCAAATCAGCATATTAGCATGATTTCTGAAGATCATGTGACACTGAAGACTGGAGAAATGATGCTGAAAATACAGCTGCACATCACAGAAATAAAATACATTTTACAATAGAAACCTGCTATTTAAAATTTGTAATAATATTTCACAATATTACTGTTTTAACAGTATTTTTGATCAGCCTTGGTGAGCAGAAGAGACTACGTTCAAAAACATTTAAAATAATTTTACCAACCCTAAATAAGGGTTATTATTATTAACTAAAACTAATGCTATAAAAACATTATAAATAAAATAAATGGTTTACATTTGGTTTAACTTAATGTACTAAAATAACTAAAGTGAAATAAACCTATGTCTAAAAACTATATAAAAAAAGAAACCGATACAAATTACAAAAAAAATTAACTTAAAATGAAAATATAAAATAAAAAATATAAAAAATAATTCAAACTAATAATAAAAATGAGGTTACACTTTATTTTGGTTTCAACTAATTTTAATTAATTTGCAATTACATGTCTACAAACTCTCAGAGTAGACTGTTAAGTCAGGTTTAGGGTTAGTAGAATAAGTTGACATACTTTTTTAAAGTTTCTCAAAGTCAGTATGTTGTGTGTTGTGGACTATTCAAAATAAAGTGTTAGAGGATAGAGGACTGCTAGTTGAAGTTTAGTTGCAAAATTAAAATTACTTACTGTTAGTGGAATGTCTAACACTATCTCAAAATAACTCGGCCTCAAACTTTTAAACAGTAGTGCATTGAGCATTTTCACTAATTAAATTGATAGAATCTACTTTTTATAGCTTGAAGTCCAGCTACTGTAACTAGTTTGTCTGAAAGGTAGTTGTACTTCAAACTATAAGACACTTGTATAGTTGAGATGTGTTAAACATATGTGAGTCAATCATAATCTGTAAACTCACGCGTGTAATCAGTGCTGGTATGAAGTGCGGACATATGTTCTCACTCCAGGGGCCCTTTCACCAACCCTGATAACCTCATCAGAGAGAGCCGATGCTCGGGACACTCGTGCAGGGCTCTTTCTGGGAATCACAGAGGGTTATAGACAGCGGGTGACACGAAACACAAAAACAAATGAGAAGGAGGTAGAGACGGGGAGATAAAGAGCAAGAAAACGTTTACGACAGGCTGTGACACAATCTGAGGCTGACAGCTGACAAGAGAGAAAACAGGAGCACGAGAGAGAGTTTTATGATGGGGTGGCAGCACTATCAGCGTGTGACAGGCGGGATGTGTGTGTTCTTTAGTGAATGCACATTGTGGCCTCTTCCCACGGGACCTGCGCTCCACTCACTAAAGATAGAAACTCTGGCATGGTGAGACACTTATCACCTCACTAAATGAATGGAAAGAAAGCCTTGTGTTGCATTGTACTCCAAACAGGACCTGTAGCCATGACAATAGGCTACATAAATGCCCAAATCCAACTTGCTGAATAAAACTATTAGCCTACATGTAATTTCAGCTAAACTTTGTTTGCACGCAGGAGTTGTTAAATGTTTCCATTGCAACTACCTAGCTAACAGAGAACGATCTCAGAACGTTCTGGCAAGGTTCTCTCAAAGTTCCGAACAAACATTCTTCACATAACGTTAATAGAATGTCTTTATAAAGTTGCTAAAGCAATGCACAATAAACCCTGGGAACCCTGACGTTGTATTAATGCAGGGGTTTTCAAACATTTTTGTCAGCCGAACCCCTTTGTACTTGAAGTACCCCTGAGATTTTAAGTAAATATTTCAATTATTTAATGGCACATTTGCCTGTTTAACTTTAAAAACATTTATTAATTTGTATCAGTTTTAATAGTATTTTAGTAATATTTACATAGCTATTGTTATTATAACACTAAACATATTATAAAAATACATATTACTTTCATTTACAATGTAATTATTATTTTTTATTTTTTATAAAGGGCTTCCCCAAAATATAACTATTTTTATACATTTCAGATTTTACATTTACATCACATTTGTATAAACCTTCTTTGCAAAAACATTTTAATTATTCATTTATTAATAGTATTAACTTTCTCAGGTTATGTATGTAACCATAGTTCCCTGAGTAGGGAACGAGACACTGCGTCCTCTAGGGGGCGCTTTGGGGAGCATACATTGAAAAAACACCAACTTGTTGGCCGGCGACAGCCTCCGACGTCACTACTGGCGCGACTATAAATCAGCACCGGGAGAGCACGTCATTACCTTCTTCGTCTGAAGCTTGCGTCCGAAGCATGGCAGGGAGCTAGAGGACGTAGTGTCTCATTCCCTACTCAGGGAACTATGGTTACATACATAACCTGAGACAGTTCCCTTTCAAGGGAACTTCGAACTGCGTCCTCTAGTGGGCGCTTTTGGGAACAGTATACCCACGCCGCCATGCTGAGTGGAGTGCAGGCCAGAATCATGGCGAGCACTAAGTACAAACTCTACCATTTCCATGGGAGTTGCCCCTGAGACGTTTAGACGGCTGTCTGTGACAGTACCCCTTAAGGCCAAAAGGCCTAAGCTACATACCCAACACATACCCAACTTAATTGTTAGGTAAATATTTTGTTCCATTGTTAAAAGTCGGTGCATAGGACAGACCTATCCGCAATCGCTATACATGGTTCTGACCAAAGAAGAGTGCTTTGGAATCTCCATTACGCATGAAACGCAACATACCTTTGCTGCGTTTCCCGATAACATTGTCTCTTAACGCGATACGAAGACTCTTAAGGTATAACTTAACTAAAGGTATACTACCACTAAAGGTATATCATTGCTAGGCGTCTTCAGCGCTATCATCCACTCGCGAGGCAGAGGCGCTGGCGCCCTTCCTAGCAACGGCGCTGTTTTTGGTAAAACGTGATTTTATTAAGTTTTGTTTTATGGAAAACTATTTTTAAAAGATATACGTTTTTTATAAATTTTATCTTAATTTTGATCAATGTTTTGATCAACGGCTGGTAATTAATGACTCATGCAGCCGTTCGCGTGGTTGTGATTTTTTTAAAGTTGAACGTAGGCCTATTTTTACGTTTGCATGCGAACCCGTGTTTAGACCCGTGTTTCCCTTGTGTCCCGTATCACCGTTTCAGCCAAATTTGCGGGTACCCGAACCCGTGCAGGACTCTAATCCGAGGATACATAGGGTGGAGTGGTGCCCAAGATGAACGGGGCTTTTACCAACTCAAGAAAGGGCACGAAGCAACCGCGCGAAGCCCTCACCATATAGGATTTTAGAAAGAAGGCAGAATACTAGCGTGCGAACTTACCACAGTGTGGATTTCAGAAAGTGTGCAAGGACTTCACGTGCACACTTACCATAGCATGGATTTTCTAATACTGTTCTAAGGAGGGGCTCTCGTGGCACTCTGATAAAGCAGCTCATAGATGGAATAGTGTATCTCAAAACAGTATGATTGAGAGTCATCAACTCTATCTATGGAAACAATAATGGAGCGCTCTGGGGAAAAAACAGAGAACTCAGTCTCATACGAGAGGAGAACTCCGGGCTCAGAGTAGCGCGCTCATAGGTGACCCTTTTTTTGGAAAAAGGGGAGCACTGCTAAATTACCATGAGAATCACCCAAATAGCCCCTCATGTTGAGGGAAGTGATGCTTGAGGTGTATAAACAAAT
Organism: Carassius carassius; assembly: GCF_963082965.1. Classification (NCBI taxonomy): domain Eukaryota; kingdom Metazoa; phylum Chordata; class Actinopteri; order Cypriniformes; family Cyprinidae; genus Carassius; species Carassius carassius. The sequence continues at coordinate 29,806,701 of NC_081773.1, forward strand.
ACACACTGGCTGAATGGAGCCCAAGGGACCAAGGTCTAATTATCTCAAGAAAGGGAATGAAGCGGAGCACGTAACCCTAATCGTACAAAATTTCAGAACATTTGCAGAGTCTTGCGTGCAAACGTACCATTTGTGGATTTTTCACGTGCACACTGACCACCATGTGGTTTTGAGAAAGTACACAAAGCTTAGCGTGTGTACTTAAAGGTTCCTAAGCATCGCAGAGGTGCTGAATCTCACGGGAGAGGCAAGCTCAATTTTACAAACTTTGGGCGAGGGGAGCATCACCTGAGGCAGCATATACAAGAAGACTTCTGTAACTGCCACCTCCACTTCCCGGTAGATGCAACAGCACCCCTAAGCGGCCAGGAGACCCCTCGGGGTGACCTGGCCGGACATCCATGAAATTCCCTGCAGTGCTGTGCCAGGCCTGATGATCCAGGAGGCTCCCTCAGAAACCTGTGATCTCAGCCGCCTAATACCGGAACATGAAGACGGATGGCTGCTGCTGGCGAATGTTTAGTAAACACTGTAACTGAGCACTGCAAAGGAAACTCAAAGAGTTTATTAGTAGACACATAACCACCAGCAATTAAATACACATAAGTATATACAGAGAGGTTTACATTTACTCACCCACCCTCCTGTGCCGGAGCCCCACTCAAGGGGCGCCTCCTTTTAGTCTGGACCATCAGTCAGGTGGTTGCTATGAACATAGAACCATAAAAACATTATAGGTCCAGCATAGGAGACTGTTATGCAAGAGGTTTCCACCTAACCTCGATCAGGTGGAGAGCTGGTGGTTACAGGGGAATTAGGAAGGGGAGGATAAAAGCAGAAGTTAACCCTCTGAAGTCGATTAACGCATATACGCGTTATGAGGCTATTTTCTCCTGACAACCTCTTAAACTCCAGAGGGTTAAAAATCCCCAAAGGGAACGGGTAGATACCTCGGTATCACTCCGATTTGGACGAGAACGCTGCCTCGTCTAGATCATACCCCTTAGGTTCTGCTTACCTCCTCGTGACCCACAATTCCTCTAACCCCTGCCCGCAAGTGGGGGAGGAACGCGAGTTGCAACACTAGCCTTCTGTGCCCGTCTTTGATCCTCAGATCGAGACAGGCCAGGACCCCTATGTTGTTCGGGCTCAGACCTGGACCTTCGTGGAATGAAGGATCTGAAAGCAGTAGAGCGCGCCTTCGTCTCCCTGAACTTCTCAAATCGCAGTCTCAGCGGAAATACCGAAAAGTTCAGAAGGCGAAACCTGAGCATCGAGCAGAAAGCATTTTCTTTCCTCCCGATGTCTGCCATGTTCATCCACAGATGTCTCTACACTGCCACCATGGCCGCCATAGTTCTGCCCATGGCGGAGGCGGCCTGCTTGGTAGCACGGAGAGAGATCCGTGGTGCGGCGCAGCTCAGCTACCTGATCAGAAAAAGGCCCCTGCCTCTATCCAGGTCTCTTAGCAGATCAGTCTGATATGCTTGAAGCACCAGCATTGTGCTGTAATAAACCCATAGCCTGACCTGCTACTGCGTATGCCTTGCCATTTAAACGAGATGATTTTCTCTCGTCCGCCGCCCTTTTTTTTCTTTTTTGAGCGCGAAAGGGAAAGTCCCTCTTTAAACCATTCAGACAGATCCACCTGTATTCCCATGAGCTCATTTTCTTCCACGCCTCAGCGCGGACAGATCCTGAACCGCGGCAAGCAGATGGCTGCTTTTTTTTTTCTTTTCTTTCAGAAGAGAGACGAACGAGAGCGGAGCTTTTTCCATTGAAAAAACGCTCACAATGCACGCAAATTGCCTCCTCAAAGACATCGCGTGCGTGCTCTTCACCCAAACAAATGACGCAAAGATCGCGTGTGTCATCGGGTGTCGACACGGATGCACACATCGTCTAAACGCTTGCTAGTTGTCGCCATGATAAACAGAGAAAGATCGCCCTTACCGGTTCTTTCAGATGCATGCTTCAAACAAAACAGTCAGTGAAGATGAAGAAGATAATGACATGCTTTCCCAGTGCTGATTTATAGTCGCGCCGGTAGTGACGTCGGAGGCTGTCGCCGGCCAACAAGTTGGTGTTTTTTCACTTTGGGAAACCCTGTATTAACGTATTAACATATTAAAAAGTTACCACACAAATGTTCTCCAATTTTCATAATCCAATCAATTCTCGGAGTGATGTTTCTTGAGCAGCAAATCAGCATATTAGAATGCTTTCAGATGGATCATGTGACTTAAGACTGCAGTAAAACTCACCCTTGCATCACAGCAATGAATTAAAATTTTAAATAATATTTCACAACATTAATGTTTTTTACTGTATTTTCTGATCAAATAAATGCAGCTTTGGGGACCATAAGAGACTTTGCATTAAACCAACTGAAGGTTTACTGTAAATATTTACCACAGTAAAAGTTGTTCTTATGGGAAAAAACTACAATGCAACCTCACAGCTGTCTGCATTAAAATTGAACATGCTTAGCTTTAGCTTATAAGAAAGCAGGTATAAAAACTTCTGTCCTTAAATGACAACACAGTCTGCTGTTTGTTCCAGACAGCTGTTTTTGAGTCTGAAAACATGAATGGGCAGAGAATGAAGGGATGGAAGACAAAGAGAGCGACAGAGGGGAAACAAATCAGCCTGCCGTATCGCTATTGAAAAGGCTGATGGCATTGACCCTAATCATGATGGACATAGTGAAGGAGAGAGAGAATGAGAGATGGAGGTGAGGGAGAGGGAGAAGCATCAGTGGCAGCATTATGGGATAGATGGGCTCCTGGCGTGAGGGTTGGATTAAGCGCTTCTCTCTCCTGCTGTTTGCCAATTGCTCCTTATTCCCACAGATTAAGGGGAAAATGAAGGATCCGTGGCATCCTGTCAGAGGGAAAAACTGTGGCTTTTTGAAACAATCAGGAGCCATATAGACTAGCATGAGTCTCTCGCTCAGGGAACACACTAACTATGTCACTGCAGAGACGAAGGGGCTTTCTGAAGAGAAATGAATTGCCATGATGCTGGGATGTCTGTGTGTTACATTAAATAAACACTGCTTAATGCATAAACATTATAAGAAAAATAAACCCTCATTGGGAATATTTGACTTCCAATCGAGCAAAATGCAGTCAAACTTCAGCATTTGTGCTCCAGAATACAGATGAGAGGTTTTCACTGTGCAACCTGTATAGAAAGCAAGGATTAAACATGAATTTTTTGAAGGTTAAATATGACAGTGAAGACTAGAGACGTTCCCATTCTGCTTTAGCTTAGTTCAGCCACATACAGATCAATCAAGCTATCTATAGCCTCCAAATCAGGCCTTCTTACAGGGTTTTACTCCAGGACCTGGATTTTACATTGTTCATCACACAAAAATATAACACTGAAAAGCATTATGTTACCTCAAACTGCAGAGGCCCAAAAATATACAGAACCTCTAAACCTATGCGAAACAGGACACTAGACCTAGGCAAAATAGGAAAAATGACCATTTAAGATAATAATTTATTTTGAATTTTATGGTTTCATGCATTTTCAACTAAACGCAGTCAACTTATCTTTACTTTTCAGACCGAGAAGGCTGCAGGCCACTTTTTCCAGTAACATGCACATCATTTCTGACACAGTTTTAGTCGATGTCACAACTTCTCTGGTTCCAAGGCATTAATTTGATGAAATTTCAGCCTAGCTGTCATATGTCAGTACTCAATTTCAAAGCCTGAAATGCACAGAGGCACACAGTTTCTCGGAAATATGGCCACATTAAAAACACCTGCAGTGTCTGAAATGGTCAATTTCTTTTGAGGTTAGTGCTTGTCCATATAGGGAGCAAATCAGAACAGGTCATCTCTCACACTGTGCATCGTTTAAATCTCACACGCAGGATTAGTAACGTCCCCTTCACCCGGCATTACCTCACACCCATGAGTCCACAGACCTGGACGATGACGCGTGTGCATCATCCAGTTTAGCTTGTATTGAGCTCGTCAGTTCATGGACAGCTCAGGTATCAGCAGATCATACATGAGAAGATCAAAATCCTCAGCAGATGTTAAAAACAAACAGAGGGTTTGAAGAAAAGGGGGCATCACCATGAGTGGGATTTCAGTGATCCCTGATCATTTCACGTTGATCTCACAGCATGCACCGTTTAATTCGAAAAGCGCTCACATACACATACTCTCTCATTCAGTGCCTCAGAGAAACGTTCTTTCATTAGGTAAACCGCAGCCTCTCAGATCTTCAGAGATTTGCAGCGTTTCCTCATGACTGATGGCCTGACAGATAGAGAATTCATATCAGTCAGCAGAAGAAAAGCTGTGAATGATCATGGCTCAGAAACTGTCTACATCGTCAGAAAAAAAATCACCTCCAGAAGTGATGACAATCCAGATCCAGGATTCACCTTCTAGAATCAGTTCTGCTTGATTATAGAGGTTCAGAGTCCAGTAATCTTATGAAAACATGTCTCATTTCACACCAAATTCACAATATATTTTTTTTAATTTATTCATTCATATTGCATCAAGAAAATGAATGAATGTCTTATTATATATTATATATTTTAAGCATAAATTAAAATTAGTTCAAATACTTTAATGATGTATAAATCGTTTAAATTAAATTAAATTAAATTATTATTTTTATTTATTTAGCCAGGTTAATATTTATAAAGCCAGGACCATACATACAAGAGGGCCACAAAATAAAAAATAAAAAAAATAAAAATAATAATAATAAATTGAAATTTTAAAATGTAAAATTTGGAAGTTTGAAAAAAAAAAAACATGAATGTTTACATATATAAGTTGACATGAACCAGACAAGATTCTGAAAAAGATACTACCATAGCTTTACAAAATAAATAAAATATCATTATTTTTGCATTGCAGAAATGAAAATGATATTTCATTCTACTTCATATGTCATCCAAAAATGATTGAAAGAACAGAAAATCTTTTGGCTTGTAGTTGAAACTTTACTTGAAAAGGAGGTATTTTAACAGATTTTCAACAAATTCATCCACGCACAATCTTGTGCAGATGACGTTAAGACTCACAGTAAATGTGTGATGAGCAGCTCTGAGCTGCTGCCATATTTGACACACTCCAACAGCTGTGTGAGTCTCACACTGACACCTGCAGTTCCCTCTTCTGCTTTTGACTCGCATCAGGGTGTGAATTACAGAGGGCTCTGACTCCCCCAATTAAGGCTCGAACTCCCCTACAGGAAGCCAAAACAAAAGGTTTGGGTGGTGGGAGTCTAGCATTCGAAAAATTACATATTCAGAAATTGGCTTCGTCTGAGGAGGTTACTATAGCAACAGTACACTTTCTGTTTGGATCGGTATCCAGAACTCAGATCGCCTCCATCTTCATCATCACTGTGAGCTGCACCACATGCAATTAAACTCCATATCAGAGCTGCACATGGAGACTTTATCAAAAGACTTCCAGTATGTCTTAAAACAAACTCCAGCAGTTAGGCTAATTAATTTTTAAGATGTCTTGCTTGTAGAATCATTGTATTTATGTACTCTGTAATTCCAATAATTTGATTAGAAATGATCACAGCAAGGTTGAAAATCTGAGATATTACAGTTTCAGATATAAAAGCTTATTTCCACCATATGATAAAAAATTAAAAATACAATTGTGACTTTTTAATTCACACACACACACACACACACACATATATATATATATATATATATATATATATATATATATATATATATATATAATGTATAAAATGAAATTCAGAGTTTATATCTCACTTTTATCAGAATTACAAAATATTAACTCAGAATTGCATAGTAAACACAGAACTGCAATATACTCACAATTTTGAGAATAAAGGTCTGAATTGTGAGATGTAAATAAACATCTACAACAGAAGAGGGTCAGAATTGTAAATTGAAAATCAACAATTACCTTTCATATTTAGTTTTTTGGTGGAAAAGAATTTAGGGGAAAAAGACTTCAGAACTACAAGATGTAAATTCAGAATTGTGAGGAAAAGAACTCAGAACTGTAAAATGAAAATCAGAATTAACTGAGATTTTTTTCATTCTGTGGTGAAAAGGCTTCTATGAGATACTGCACAGGAGATAAAAAGGATATTTATCTTAGGACTCAATAAGAGAAGCAGACTGCTCCATTTGCTCTTCATCCTCACTGCTGTCTAGGAGGAACAATAAAGATAATAGAGATCACATTACTCTTTTACAATCAAATAAAGACACAAAAATTAATTTAATCTGACAAGTCATTTTGGGAAAGGAACAGTAGGCCCAACAATAAATGCATTTCTGTTGTTGTAGTTGGTGTTTGCTTTTTCAGTGCTGTCCATCCTCTTGTTTTTTCTCAATGGAGCAGATGGGTTTTCAGCCCTCACTGAAATACTGGGACAGATGTTTCAGTAAGACAAGCTCTCCATTCTGCTCTTTCTGTCTTTCTTTCTTTCTGTCTCTCTCATTCTTTTTTAAGCGCTGCTGAAGCCGCATGCCACCCAACCTTGGAGATTAGCTTGAAATTGTGAGCAGACACATTTTGATTAATGCAAACGCCCACACAGCAGCGGAGAAGCTCATTCAGTAAATTTGCATCATGTTTGGTATTAAGGGTTCACAAAGTAAAAGTCTGGTAGTAAAGAGTGGGAATATTGCAGAGGGCCATTCAGGACCATGGACAGATCATTGTATTGCAAGATAATTTTACAAAACACCTTTCAGTGTGGCAAACTTTGAAGGGGCTTCAATAGGTTATTTCTGAGGTACGATTGGTTCATCTTGTTCAAGTTCCAAATTCTCATTTGGTGCCGCTTGCACACAAAATGTCTATTATCTTCAATAGTACTTGTAATCTACTTGTTATAGGAGAAACAATGGCAGTACACTGTAAAATAAAAAAGGTAAGTAATTTCATCCTTAAAGAGGTAACAATTATACAGTTAAGTTAAAAGACAATACACCCAGACATTTGTTGTGAATTCCCAACGCTATAAAAACACAAAAAGCTGACACTGCTCTTGTTTAAAGCTCCCAATTGGCGCACACTATGACCTCATACACTATGTACTTATGTACTACAGTATGCACTCAACCATGTAATGCATGAATTTTATAAGGTCATTTTGTCATTAATAATGGGAGTCTAATAGCCACTTCCCCTTCGTAATTAAAGCTGCGACAGTGCATAAACATTCCACACTTAAAGTGCACTTTTTCTTTTTGGTAATTGTAAGTGTAAAAACGCTACTCGCACTATTTACTACAAAAATGTATATATATATATATATATTTCTTTTCTATATATATATATATATATATATATATATATATATATATATATATATATATATATATATATATATATATATATATATATAATAGGCTACTACAGAACGTCATAGAATAGTGTATGAGTACGCAATTTGGGACACACCTATTGTGCAGCCTACTTCGCAGTTTACATTCATTAGTTTCATAAATCCAAACCTCTGCTGCTATTTTTACACTTCAAAGTCACGAGCGCGATAACTCAACCCCCTTCACGTGCCATCGACGGAACGAGCGCCGCTGAGGCTGACTGCGCGCTGGGGTGAGTTTAGTGTCAGTCACAGCCCCTAGAGGCGGATCACAACACAGTCTTCCATTCGCCTTCCTTCAGCACCACACAGGACTTTACCCGTCTGCGGACAGCGATGCTCGTGCATCCGGAGCTCACCCGACTCTTCCTCATCACCGATTCCCGTCGGTGTCGGTTTCGAGGAGTTCAGCCAAGACTCCGACACGCGTGTGACTACAAGCACCGAATCTGAGTTCACACGGACAAAAGCGCCCTGGAAGTGGAGAGATCGGACAAAGAGCCGCCTTTCGGATGCAGCTATAACTTTGAGGAGGTTTTTCTCGGACGAACAGCTGAAGATTATTACAATCATGCCTGTACGGAGAGGACATGTCGCACCTCAGAATACCTTTCTTGGAATAATAATACGGAAATTCGAGGGGCAGAGTAAGTATTGCAAAACAAGCATAGGCTATACGATTCTTTGTCTTCATGTGATTTAGATAATTAATGAAGTGCTAGTATTAATGCATATACAAATACAGCTTATATGCGACCCTGGACCACAAAACCAGTCTTAAAGGTCTTTTTTATTTTATTTTAATTTTTTATCAAGATTTATACATCATCTGAAATCTGAATAAATAAGCTTTCAATGGATGTTTGGTTTGTAAGGATAAGGCAATGCTGAGATACAACACAAAAAAATCTAAATGTTGAGTAAATCTCCTTTGAAGTTGTCCAAATGAACTTCTTAGCAGTGGATATTACAAATAAAAAAATAAGTTTGTATATATTTACAGTAGTAAATTAAGAAAATATCTTTATGGAACACGATCTTTATTTAATATCCTAATGATTTTTGGCATAGAAGAAAAATCGATTGTTTTGACCCATACAAGGTATTGTTGGCTATTGCTACAAATATACCCCAGAGACTTTAGATTGCTTTTGTGCTCCTGGATCACATATGTACAATATTCACACAGACACAGTTACATTTAAGGAAAGTAAACAGTTGTTTGTTTAAGCGCATTCACTGCATTTGTGTGCATATACTCCACTGATTCTTCATATAAGGTTTTAAAGACTATTATCAATCAAACAAACTATGAAATGACTTAATATATACAATATTATATGTCATACGGCTTTTATAAAGCTTTAGGCCATCAGAGTAATGACAGGAGCTGACACAAAGGTTTTCAAAGAGACTGGCAGATGACAGTCAGGAGACTTTCAGCATTGTCTCTCTAAAGTGTTTACACTTCAGATACATCTGTCAGATGACCGCGTTTATGTAAACAGCAGCTATATACTGTTGAAAAGCATGAATGAAAGCATGCTCTGCATGTATGAATGGTCAGATAAACGATGCTCTCATCTGAAGATTAGACATGCACACAGTGAAATCTAGACTACTGGAGCATATTTAGAGGACTTTTATGGCATGTGAGGTTTTTAAGCACTCATTATATAAGCTGTACAAGGCTCATCGACAATGTTAACAATGTTAATAATATACCTGATACCATTGTCATAAATGTTATAAGCTGTATGTCTTTTATTATAATTACTCACTTATAAACTAAAAATAATCAATGCTGTAGATGAAAAGCAGATTCACTTGAGCTTATTTGTCTTGACTTTCGAGTTCTAGGGGCAACTATGGAGAAACTTGAGTGTGTTTCCTCTAATGTCTAGTTAGATCTGAACAATATCAAATTTGAACTAATTTCTCATCAAATGATCATCCAAGCCCTAAACTAATTTTGTGTGGTTGTTTATAGATAAGAAGTTCATCATAGCCAATGCCCGGGTCCAGAACTGTGCTATTATTTACTGCAACGACGCATTCTGTGAGATGACGGGATTCTCCCGGCCGGATATCATGCAGAAACCTTGTACATGTGACTTCCTGCATGGCGAGCAAACCAAGAGACATGCGATTGCGCAGGTGGCCCAGGCTCTCCTGGGGTCAGAGGAACGGAAAGTGGAGATTACGTACCATCGCAAGGACGGTGAGTCCAACCCCATCCGTTCCATTTGGGTCAGTGGTTTTGAACGGTGTAAAGAAAGAGAGGAAGATCAACAGAGAGAATGGCTGTGTTCCAAAACCAAGCATCCTTGCTTAGAAACAAGGGGCCTTTCACTCATGAAGTGTGTTTGCATTACAAACAGCTTGATGGAAACTCCATCTCTGCAAGTTCTGTGAGTTTGAGTTGCTTATAACATGCTTTTGCATGCAAGTTTGTGATGAGAAACTTTTTGTATGGTTTATACATGTCAAAAAAGAAGCATTTCAAAAAAGAAGTTTCCCTGCATTTTTCCAAGATATAATATATTGATATATTGATATATATTGATATTTATTGATTGGTTAAATTTTTTTTTTTTTAAGTTTTACATTTATTATCTGTGTTTTAATGTTTAAAAGCAAAGAAAGAAAAAAACAACAACCATGAATGTTAGTATTGTAACTGTACTGTTGTTAATAATAATAATAATAATTGTTATTGTTAATAATAATTACTAATAACTATTAAAATAAACAGTAATAATAATTATAATGTAATAATAAATATAATGACTATATACATGAATAATATTAGGAAATACTTGAAAAGTATTAGTGATATTTATTAATTGTTTTATTTTTACAGTTTAAATGAGTGAGTTAGTGAGTGAATGAATGAATAAAAAAAATGACAATTAGATGTTTTATGGTTCCAAAAGAATAGGTGATCAACTAAATGTTGTTAAACTAAACTGACGCAAAATACACTAACAAGCATACACAATACACCAGCTATTAGGTAAAATAATCAAGTTTTAATACTTTATGGTACTGATTAATACTTCATGGTGCATCTATGATGACTCTTATAACAGCAGCACACTAGGTTTGGAACAGAACAAGAAATGTGAGTAGTGCGTCTCTTTTTCACACACCTTCTCTCTTTTGTTTTATCTCGGCTACAATATCATAAGTGTCTCATTTGGTGGGGAGGAAAGCTGATTTCAGCTGAAGTGTGCAGTGAAGCAGGCTCACTAATGTGGGCATCCTTACACCCGCCTAGAGCTACTCAGTCAAATTCAGCCCTCAGCCTGTCCAATCCCTTCAAACACACGGGATTAAAGAAAAACACACGCCAGCGTCTGCTGCTGGAGCTCAGATCGGCTCTGCTAGCAGTGTTTGAACAGCTACACAGGAAGATGCTTTACTGATGAGCTAGAAACACAGTATGTGCGTTACATGAGCCATGAGGTCTCCCTGTACCTCTGGGTTACAAATTATGCTCCAGTGATATTTATTTCCATGACATGATCTGATCTAAAATAGCTTCAATAACTTTAATATATATATATATAAATCTGATTTAACCCCCTCAAAAAAAAATATATATATACATATATATATAATTATTATTATTATTTTAATTACTTATTAAAGTGACAGTGTATTCCACAGTTTTTTGTATGAAAAATTATATATTATTTAAAATAATAATTAATAATAATAAAAATGTGTCAAATTTTTCATTTTTTTTTCTGTTAATATTCTGACATAAAATAGCTTTTTTGTTTTTGTTTAATTGGAGGGAATAAAATAGTTTGTGCCCCCCAATACAAAAAAAAAAAAAAAAAAAAAACAATTATGAAAGATTATTAAAAATTACAATCAATAATTGTCTATTAGGAATATTATGAAATATTTTCTTTCCATTAGAAATTCTAGCATAAAATAGCTCCAGTAACATAAAAAACAAATAACTATTTGGAATGTTCAAATACATCCAAATTCAAATGCAAAATTATTATAGTTTTTTTATCTATTTTTTTATTTTTTTATTTTTTGGAGTAAGTAAATAAATTGTTACAGGCTATTTCACAATCAAAAATAGCAACAACAACAAAAAAAGCATTCTGAATATAGATCAATTATCAAAAATGTTAACAAAAATAGTTGAAAATACATTATTTTTTTATTTTATTTTCTTATTTTTTTTCTAATTCCACAGTGGAAAATTTCTAATGATTCTGTCCACTAAATGGATTGATGTTTTTAACTTGATTATTACAATTTATTCACTTTGGAGGACAATAAAAGAAGCAGAAAAACAATTCAGAAAATCATAGAGTGATAAGCTTTTTTGGCCACTCAGCAACCATCCAGAACACCCTAGCAACCAAATCAAATTCACAGAAATTCCATGGCAACCACCCACGACACACTGGATCTGTTGCTCAAAAACAGCATATTTTTAATTCAGGACCCTTTCAATTGCAAGATAGCAAGGAAAATTAATAAGTTGACATACCAGTAATGCACCATAGTGATACTGACTGTAAATACACATGATAAACTGTCTTTGTGATATCTATTAAACACATAACAGCATATCTCTGTAATATTGCATGGGTATAATAACATGCTGCATGCTGCATAGATATTATTACATACTAGGTACGTAGGACCTCAAGAGTTAAAAACCTTCAAAAATGAATTTCAACTGGGGAATATATATATATATATATATATATATATTAAAGCTATTGTTTAATCACTTGCCTTTGCAGTTTCAGCTGAATAATGCAGTTTAATAGCTCCTGGTGCCGGGCAATTTCAACAGCCATTCCCTGTTCATAGATATTAATAAGCAGCATATTAGCCAGCATAAAAGTAGGACTGAAATGCAGACTGAGCCTCATTAAGAAATCATTAGAGGTTCGGTTAAAGAGTGCTATCAAGCTGAGAGTAAAATTCAACACCCTGTACAGTACACACGGACTAACAATACATCATGTGAGACCCAAGGCTTCTGCCAGGAACCTTGTGCAGCCTATTCAGCCAAAGATATTAATTATAAAGCAGGTGTAATTAAATTTGAGATAGATAAGATGTTTAGGAAAAGAAGCACCTCTAAAATGAGCTAATCAGGATCTGATAAGACTTTTGTTGATGTTTAATGAGTCAAAAGACGTATTAAACAACATGTGATGCATTCAAGTGATTAAAAGTGACATTAAAGACATTTATAATGTTACAAATGATTCTATTTCAAACAAATGCAGAATCTTAAAAAAAAAAAGTATTAGTTTCCCTAAAAATATAAAGCAGCACGACTGTTTTCAACATTGATATTAATCAGAAATGTTTCTTGAGCAGTAAATCAGTACATTAAAATGATTTCTGAAGATCATGTGACACTGAAGACTGGAGGAATGACGCTAAAAATACAGCTGCACATCATAGAAATAAAATACAACTGAAAAACTATTAAAAGAGAAAAAAGTTATTTTAAACTGTAATATTATTTCACAATTTTTTATGCATTTTTATCAAATAAATGCAGCCTTGGTGAGCAGAAGAGACTTAATTCGAAAACGTTTCAAAATCTTACCGACCCCAAACTTTTCAGCACTAGCTTATATGATGAAAATGAAAATATGCTTTCTACGTAAATAACATACAGTGATGACTATTTCTTGAATAATCGAGTTAATACTTCACAAATAAAAGGATCCCATCTCATCTGAGTTTTTCTCTTCTCTTTTTATAGTTACGTAATGTGAAGCTAAAAGAGCTTCACATTATGTAACACTTGAGCTCAAAACAAAAGACTCACAAAAGCTAAACTAATATAATAAAAAGGATATGTTCTGCTTAAAAAAAATCATAACATCCAACCTTGATCTGCTATAGTCCTGACGATAATCTGAAAAGCAGTTTCTTGTAAGAAGCTACAAAAAGTCACCTGCAGCTTCAAACTGTTTTAACAGTTTTACAAACAAGGAAATAGCAAATCGATTCGCAATTACTACAGTAAGTCGCTGTGAAAGCAAATCAGTGTGTGTGTGTGTGCGGATCAGGCCACAATGCTGCCATGACCCCTGGTAGAGAGCGTTTATTTAGTACTTCCAGGCACATTGTGGATGAAGAGGTTTGTGGGTAATGGGCTCTGATGTCACATGCATGTTGTAGAGCATATGGAGATGTCAGCTCGTGTGCAGTCTTAATGGAGATATTACAGCGGTGCATCTGACACCTCACTCGCAGCTCATGATGGATTACAGCGCTCATACAAAGCTGATGAGCCATCTATTTATTTCCATACACTTGCTTGTAGTGTCGTTCCTGAACAGAATCTGGTGTCTGAACTATTAACAAATTATGTTCCAATTATGGAATGTTTATTTTCCATTAGATATGCTGACACAAAATAGCCTAGCTCTAATAGCATATACATATACATATGTAGAAAGATTTTTTTTGTTTAATAAGGGGGAAATTAAGATATTTTGAAAGTCACTTCCACAATGGAAAATAGTAAAGAAAAAGTTTTAAAACAGCTTCAACAGAATGAATGAATGAATGAATGAATACAATTAAAATATCAGAAATATTATTATTTTTTGATTGTTTAATTAGGGGAACGAAAAATAATAAATAAATACAATTATATATATATGTGTGTGTGTGTGTGTGTGTGTGTGTGTGTGTGTGTATGTGTGTGTGTGTGTGTGTGTTTATTTAAGGGGGTTAAATCAGAACCACATTAGAAAAATATAGAAATTTTCAACAACAATAAAAAAAGAAATCCAGTGTGAAATTACACTTAGTTGATTATTGATTATTTTAATGAGATGCTATTTATACACATGGAAGGACAATAAAACTAAATAATAAAACACTCCAATAGATTACATTTTTAAAATAATAAAATATTATTATTACTATGTATTATTACTTCCGCAAGGCAAAAAGAATAGTCCCTCGCTGCTGCGGGTGTACAGATTCTTAATGTGTTTATTGCAACTACATTTAATATTTTCCCATAAATAAATGGCTTGACACAACTCGTACCGGGGCAGAGCCTAGACAGGGCTTTCTTCTGTGTAGACCAGCAGTTATTAAAGTGCCAGAGGGTCCGCAAAATAATTTGCTATAGCCTACCTTATTCTTTAGCTTATTCTTAGATTCCTCATTCTAGCTTGTATATATGTGTGTGTGTGTGTGTGTGTGTGTGTGTGTGTGTGTGTGTGTGTGTGTGTGTGTGTGTGTATGTATGTGTGTGTGTGTGTGTGTGTGTGTGTGTGTGTGTGTGTGTGTGTGTGTGTGTGTGTGTGTGTGTGTGTGTGCCTATATTGTATTTTTTAAAGGGGTCATGGTTAAGTCTTAACTTTTATAAAGAATATCTCTTTAAATTTGAGACTTTAGTCTTTGCAACTTTACAGATCTTCTTTATTCACCAAGAGCTTGTATCACTCCAAAGAGAAAGGACATTTTTAAATCGCATCATATGACCCCTGTTTATTTATTAGTTTTAGCTTATGTAGTTATTTTTGTATTAATTTAACATACTAAACAAAAATGAGAAATGTTGCCTTGGTAACTAGCTGAAATGTGATTTGTTGATTATTACATTTACATTTAGTCATTTAGCAGACGCTTTTATCCAAAGCAATTTACAAAGTAGAAGCAATCAGACCAACGAGAGAGCAACAATATACAAGTGCACATAGCAAGTTTTTTTTTTAAATAAATAAACTAGTGTTCCTGTAGCTCAATTGGTAGAGCATTGCATTATCAAGCGCAATGTTGGGGGTTCGATTCCCTGGGAACACATGATAAGTAAAAATTGATAGCCTGAATGCACTGTAAGTCGCTTTGGATAAAAGCGTCTGCTAAATGCATAAATTTAAAATTTATTTAATTTAATTTAAATTTAAATTTAGAACAAAATGAATAGAATAGAATAGAATAGAATAGAATAGAAAAGAATAGAATAGAATAAAATAGAATAGAATAGAATAGGTAAGTGCTAGTATTAATTGGTAAGTTGATGGCAAAAAAAACGCTGAAGGTGTCTTTAGATGTTTTTTGAAAATGGCTAAAGACTCAGCTACTCGGATTGAGATAGGAAGGTCGTTCCACCAGATGTGAACAGTCAAGGAAAGGTCTGTGAGATTGAGTTTGTGCCTATTTGGGATGGCACCATTAGGCGTTGTTCACTTGTTCACTCAGCTTCTGAAGGGCGTGCGGGTCTGAACTAGCAAGTTTGGGTATATTGATGCATTCTGGATCAGTTGCAGAGGTTTGACAGAACATGCAGGAAGGCCCGCCAAGAGAGCATTACAATAGTCCAATCTGGAGAGAACAAGAACTTGGACAAGGAGTTGTGCAATCTGCTCTGTTAGGAAGGGTCTAATCTTCCTGATGTTGTATAAGGCCAACCTTCAGGACTGGGCCATTGTAGCAATATGGTCTGTGAAGCTTAACTGACCAGCCATCACAACTCCAAAGTTCCTGGATGTCCTGGGAGTTATGGTTGGTGAACCTAACTGTATAGAATAGTTGTGATGAAGTGCTGGGTTGGCTGAGACCACAAGCAGTTCTGTCTTAGCAAGGTTGAGTTGAAAGTGATGCCAGAAATGTCTGTTTACGCTGCAATGCGTACAGCTACTGTCGGATCATCTGGTTGGAATGAGAAGTAGAGCTCAGTGTCATCAGCATAGCAATGATAGGAAAAGCCATGATTCTGAATGACAGATCCTAAAGATGACATGTAGATGGACAAGAGAAGTGGTCCAAGCACTGAGCCTTAAGGAACCCCAGTAGCAAGAAGTTCAAGAAATTCCCTCCAAGACACCCTGAAGGACCTACCAGAGAGATAAGACTTGAACCACTGGAGTGCGGTTCCTGAGACAATTACCCTTATGAGGGTGGACAGTGTCAAAAGCAGCATACAGATCCACCACATTAGGGTACTGAAGATTTGGAAGCTGCTCTTTCCAGTCTCAGGGCTTTAGTAACCGAGAGCAGTGCAGTCTCATTTGAGTGGCAACTTTTGAAGCCAGATTGGTTGCTGTCCAAGCGGTTGTTCTGTGCAAGAAAGTTGGTTGAACACAACTCGCTCAAGTATCTTTGCAATGAACAGAAGAGGGGATACCAGTCTGTAGACTTCTAGAAGTGCTGGATTTAGAAAGGGTTTCTTAAGCAGTAGGGTTACCCGAGCCTACTTGAATGCTGCAGGAAATGTACCAGAGTGAAGAGAGGTGTTGATAATGTGAGTGAGCATGGGTATAAGTGGAAAAAGAAATGGCCTGAAGGAGGTGAGTTGGGATATGATCAATTGGACAGGTCGTATGATGATTGGAAAGGAAAAGTTTAGAAACGTCTGTCTCCAAGAGTGGAGAGAAGGAGGAGAGATTGAGTATCTGTGGTTAAGATGTTTTTGTCAGTTTGTGGAGAATTGGTTGCTGATTACTCTGTATAGAACATCATCGAACAGTTTTCACTATCAAGCTATTTTTGTGTTTAAATTTATATCAATTTATATCAAACACCACTAAACACTACTAGCATTATAATAAATTTGAGTGATAAGTCCAGAAGATACCTTTTTTCTCTGTCGGATACTATTTCTGCTTGTCTTCAAATTAATTAATGGAAGGAACAATAATTCCTATGCTCATATACTCCTATATGCTATTTGTTTTTCACTTTGAAACTTGAGATACATTATTTTCATGCTAAAACAATTTAGGATCAATCCATACATATTTAATGGTGGATGAATTTAGATAATTTACCAGCCATAAATATGTCTTATCTGGCATGAAAATGTATTTTTCTTTTGTAATTTGAATTGAATGGTGTAGATGTGACAGGAAATGAATGAGAAACGATGAGAGCCGGATTCAAACTCGGGTCACCAGCAAACAAGCACTATTGCGCAACATGTCAGAGCACATTTACTAACCACTGAGCCATGTCTCTGACATTTTGTATTATTTTTATGGAAAATATATTTTAGTTCCTGTGACAATGTCATTGCTTGCATATTTGCGACAGAAAGCGCAGGTTATGGTGTCACTCGCAGCGTCCGTGTCTCTCTGTGAAATTGCTCCTGTCATAAAAATGTGAAAACACATCATCATTTAGTTCCTAGTAATAATGTAAGGAACTTTACAGGTGCAGTTCTAGAGGAAATAAACCTAGATTTGCAAGATGGTTTATTTTCAGCAGATGCTTTCTTTAGTAGATGGTTTGTATGTGTTTGATTTGAATCATGTGCATCGTTGACTAGCATTCATCTGCTGAAATCAGGTATAGTTGCAGTTTATAATAAAGTAATTGTCTTATATAATTGCCAAAAACATCGTATTTGATGCTTGGTGAATACTATATATTATAGACATAGCAATAACAAAAATCACAAATTAGATCTCTTTAATATCTTCAAATTCCCCTAGACCTTAATAAGATTAAACTGATAGCAAATGGAGAATTTGGCTTTTATTTTCCTTCTTTTCAAATTTTCCTTTTATATAAATGCTCTAGTAATCCTTGAAGTTTCTCAATAATATCTCAGTTTTCTCAGCTTTACAATTTTTTTACTAAAACTAAGGCTGATGATACTCTTGGCAACCTTTTGAGCAATGTTGTGAGACAACTTTGGTTAATGTTGCCGTCAGCAGGCAACCAGGTGAGACACAGGGCCTACGAATGATATAAAGTAAATTTGTAACCTGTGGGAAAGTGCCCAGACAACATTAATCAAAAAAAAAAAAAATCCAGTGTATCATCAGCCTAAAGCTATTAAAACATTATTGTTAATTAAACTTAAGCTGAAATACAATAATATGTAAGCATTAGATGATAAATGTAAAATACCGTACATGAAAATGAGAAATTAACTGAAACTAAATGAAATTTGTTAATTAGCTATTGAGCAACGTGAAAACTGCTGACAATACTGAAGGACCTTATATATAGGTGCTGTGTTTTAAGTAAGTTTAAATAAGTTAAGTAAGTTTAAATAAGTATTAGTAATTTATTTCAGCTAGTTGTAGTTGATATACTTAATAAAAAAAATACATTGAGAAAAAAAAACATAAATAAAAGCAAATTTCTAAATATTAATAAAAGCTCTAATAGCATGTAAAATTGTTAAAATAACAGTGGTGTCAGTCCCAAAAGTTAAATAACTCAATAAGGGCTCGAACATTTTTCATCAAACTCTAATTAATGAAACTCTATTAATTATTAATCAAGTTGGGTAGAAACATCTCGAATTGATGCCCATATAAAATGAGATGACAGAGCGATAAAACTCTGCAAACAAACACTTGTGCTGTGCATATGTCGGAGAGGTTTCATTTCACTGTCAGTCATTGCTTTTTTATCGTGCGTTGGCTCCTCAATGAACATGTCAAAGCATGTGTTTGTTGGATCTGTCAAAGTAGCCGCTCACGAATGTCCTGTCCTTTTAAGGACAAAAGTTGACACCGATCAAGCGTGTCGGAGCTAAAGAGATAATGAGACGGTCGCAGAAATGCCGCAGGACTGGAGCCATGTGGCGAGCGAAGGTGCCGGGTTTCAGCCACTCCATCTCCTCCGTGAAGGGCTTTATTCTGGTCTTTCTGAAGGCTGGAAGGGATGGAGGGCTCTGGAGGTACAGTGTAACAGCAGGTGCAGGATGGTTGCTCTTGAAAGGGCAGCATGCATTATTAAAGGGCCGCCACCTCTTTGGTTACTCTTGCATCTGTTATGAAATAGCGGCATGTGTTTGGCTAGTCAGACTATGCATGTCTGGCAGAGAGAGTGAAAGCGGTCAGCCAATTAAAATAAAGACCATTCAAAACATATCATATCATCACATAACAAGGTCAGGTGTCATCTGCAGATCTCTAAATAAAAAAAATATAAAGTTTTTTTTTGTTTCAACTTGATGTACTTAAATAACTACAACAGAATTAATAATTAATAATAAATACACAGACATATTTTAGAACAAAACTAACAAAACCACACTATAAAATTACTAAAACTTAAAAACTAAAACTATAATAGCATAACAATGATGCCAAAATAGTGCTCATTTTTTAAAGCATTAAAATAATAGTTTTTTTTCATCATTTACTGACTATTGAAAAGCACAAAAATAATAAATAATAAATAATAAATCTCATTAAATAAATTCATATAAATTGTACAAATCTTCTGAAGTTATCTGATAAATGTATGCGACGAAGAGGACTGAAATGTAAGCTAATATTCACTCATAATTGTCCCATCTGCAAGAATCAAATTCAAAAGGAAGAAATATATATATTTTCACATTACAGTAATGACAATAATTTTTCTTCTTGCATTGTTGCAATGGGAATTGTGCTTGTCAGTAAAATTCAGTTACTAAAGGTTGGCAAAATCCATTTTTTGGGGTCAATTATTCCTTTGAAACAAACTAAAAAAGCCTTACAAAGATGTGCATCCAGCAAAAAATCCTTCATAGCTCAGCCATATTTCATTTTGGCATCAGTCGATTTCAGACTCTTGTCTAAAACGTCCTTAGAATTCCCTATGAAGTAAAAACAGACACAAATTTGGAAAAACAGTGAAGGTATAGAGCTATAAATGAATGTGAATAGCAGCTCAGATTACTTTATTAAAAATGTTTGAGTTCACACTTCCTCCGTCTTGGCAAACACTCTCCTTTATAGAGAAACAACTGAGATATCTCACATGGGATTTTTCTCTGAATACTTGTGTTTAAGATTCATCACGCACGTTCCATTAGCAGGTCTGACCAGCACCTGCAGATGGGCAGTGCATTAAAATGGGCATATGTCTGTCCAATACATCAGGACCTCTTCTGATGAAACATATCTCCTCAGCTAAGGGAAGCCTTTTTGAAAGCCATCCGGATGCAACCTAAACCATCTGGTCCTCTGCTGCTGCCAGCATCGCCTACCGCTCCTTCTGTTCTCCACTGTAATGTGGCGAGATTGAATCTGGCTCGCACATACAAATGCAATAGAAGTGAATGTGGAGATCATGTGGATTCCATTGTGAAATCCTTATTTAGAACAACAGCTTTCAGAGCAGCGACTGGTTTTTGAGAATTCATAAACATCACTTTGGTTTGCAATTGCATTATTTGAATGAACTGAAGACTTACCAGACAGTGATTTTGTGTGAAGGTGCCTTTTTAAGTTTCAAACTGCCTTCCAAGACCTCAAAACATCACATCTGATGATCTGGAACAAATTCCAGTGAGCGTTAGTCTAGATAACAGAACAAATATCGAAAGCAATAGTCTAGTTATTTACTCAACATCATGTCATTCCAAACCACATGCTGTTATTTGTTGAGTGGAAAATTCAGGAGTATTTTTTTTTTTTTTTTTTTTTACAACAACATTTTATAGTTATGGAGTCGCACTAAAAACAAGATTTTGTGTAGAGAACTAAAACAAAAAAAAAAAATGTGTCATCACTGATAGCCTCATGGTTAGTGCGCTATACAGTATGCAACTGTGTTTGCAGTTGATTCAGTGTTAATTTCGTCAACAGCATTGTTTCACAAATGAAAATGAGATGATAACGAAAAAAAAACTTTCTGAATGACAAAAACAATGAAGACAATCTTTTAACATTTTCGTCAACGAATAAAAAATGAGACAAAAAAGTTAGGAAAAGACGATTGGACAGAAATCCAGTCAGGACCTGCATGGAAAAGAGGTTAGATGTGCACATTTCATCTGTAACGCTTTGATCATACGTTTGCATTCATTTGCAGCATTCATCATAAAACTTAAAAAAATGTCAGTGTCTGGGAGTAAGAGAAGAGCAGACATATGGATACATTTTGAAAAAGTAGCTATTTAATTCGGTCAGGTTTTCTGAGCGCACACAGCCGAATCACGCATACATAAACGCCTCTTAAACAGTTCGCGACTGTTGATTTCAGTTCTCTCGCACGTCTTGACAGAGAAATACACACTATACAAGATGTCAAATTTTCCATTTGGATGAGTATTCAGATTAACACACCCCCGGTTGTCTTAAGTGAATGTAAACTGTTTTGAGAATCGGATGTTTTTCAAGTTTCAACACAGACATTTAGAGCTATCTTTTTGTCCTAAGGCCGATTTCTCATGATGTAATCCAATGGATCATGCTGCTGTAAGACAGATGAGGAGCAGAATATGACAAATGCCTCTCGACCATCTCAGAACATGACAGTGGACAATATCATCACTGGTGGTTGAGCGAAATCCTGCTCAAATGTAATAGCCAATCATATCTGCTCTTGGAGTGGGCGTGAGGCTCATCAGTCTGGAGGACAACTTCAAGCAGAGCTGATTAGAAATGAAAGTAGGCCATGTCGTCTGGCTTGCAGCAGCCCCAGTAAGACCAGAGCAAAGCCACATGGCCAGCAGACCGCAAACAATGGGTTAGTTACTCTCCTTCCCCTCCTCCATTGCTCGTCTCTGATTGGTGGATTCCCAGACCAGTTGTGCATTAACTACAGCAAAACAGCCCCGCAACACCACCGCTGTCACAGCGCATTAGATACATATACGGGGGAAAGAGGAACTTTCTATGGTTTTGTCATGCCATTTAGAATGTTACGAAAATTCCTATTTCAAATAAACCTTTTTTTTTTCATTTCTGAATCCTGAAAAATAAAATGTCTCACATTAAGCAGCACGACTGTTTTCAGCATTGATGATGATAGGAAATTTCATTAGACAATGTCGTGAACAGGATTTTAGTGCAGAGATTAACATCTTTGAGAGCTGGTTATGTAGTCTTAATGGACCGCGTTTCAGTCATTATTACATTAATTCCGTCGTTGGACAACAGAAATTATGTTATAGTAGTTAGCAACTGGATTTTTTTAGCAACTGGATTAAAGAATGGAGGAAAAGGTAAAAGATTGTTCTTTGGTTTGATTTAAAAGTTTTATTGAACATGTTTTTTTCCACATAAAAACGCAACAGATGACTCAAATTGTGCAAAAATGTGGTAGGCCACGGTTATGATTTGACTACATTTAATGCTTTCTGTTCAATTGAATACTGTAAATTGTACATCCTGGTTAAGAGGAATGCCAAAGAGGAAGCGATGGGACATTAAAAAGACAAATATTATGGTGTGTAGTAAGTTTCAGCTTGATTTAAACCACCATTATTTGGCTGTGTTAATAAACAGAATATGAAAATTATGTACCTGTGTCCTGTTATTTATCTTTTGGTATGCATTTGAGAAAAAAAAAATGGTTAGGATTCAGGTGTAATTGCAAATAGTGATTAATCCTGATTAATCCACTGAAAATTCTGATTAATTTGATAAAAAATTTTAATCATTTGACAGCCCTAATATATATATATATATATATATATATATATATATATATATATATATATATATATATATAAACATAAATTAAATTCAGTAAATGTACAGAAAAAAGCATGCGTGATTGAATTATTTGTATGAATGGATAACAGGAAACCATCTCTCTTCAGAAGTTTTGATGGCATATATATATGAGTTTATATCTCACATTTCTGACTTCTTTAATTTTGAGTTCAGACGATGCAATTCTGACTTTTTTCTTGAGAATCTTGACTTTTTAAAATTTATGTCAAAATTCTTCTCTCAAAATTATGAGTTTCTTAGCAGTTCATAATTTTTTTTTTTTATTTTTTTTTTACTTTGAATTTTCATGTTGCACTTTTTGTTCAGACCTCATTTTTTCCCCTTGAATACTCCCTTGTTCTGATTCATGAGATGCTTTTTTAAATTTTGTGTCAGAAATGAGCTTCCATAGGCATGTGATTGGTGATGATTGGCCACCATTGCACATGAAATAAATATGGCACCCTCTGTCATTTTCTAAATAATGCAGAATAATGCAACACAGAGTAACAGTTTTATGGACAAAAAAAAACAACAACATTGTAAATTACGAAATATTTCCTCAATATCAATTCAGTAAAATGCCTGAATGTCCTGCAGGCACTCACTGTTTTTTTTTTTTCTATAAAATTACGTTTTTTTTCTTCTAAGCTGGTCATGTGTTTTCTCCTGAGTAATGTTCAGCGACACTGGATTAAAACAGTCAACTGCATGAGATTACCCAAGCATACGCTGTAATCCTATTCCCTCTCACATGTTCATTCACAATTTGTATGCCTGTCTTGTTTGTTTTTCTCAACCTTAATGGACGGTCACTGCTGTATCATTAAGCTGTTGCATTTATTGCATAATGCTTAAAAACACACAAGTAAATGACAATGCTGCAACCTTTCACCTGCGGTCATTAGACTCTGATGGCTTGTCTAGCGAATGCAAAGCCTCTCGTTTATAAGGAGTTATAGAGTGAAACCTATCCCTCCGCTCGGTAATGACTTAACACAGTCTTTCCTGAAGGTATGACCATAACGGACCTATTTTTAGCCTTCAAAAGCCTTAACTCGCCCAGTGAATGAAACAAAATCTGTTCTCCCTGGTGATGGAGGAACTCAATTGCTCGAGTCTGAGATGAAATTATGAGGGGAAAAAATGTGAAGAATACTGAAATGTTTTGTTTTGCATCTTCCAATTTTTTTTATATTGCTCTTCTAGTAAATTGTGTTGTCACCTTGTCATGCATTCACTCTGAATAGACCAATAAAATAATGCTCACTGTGACGGAAACGATGAGGATTTTACAGGTTTTTATGACACCCATCATGATGAAGCGCAGCTTTCTATTAAAGATCATCATATCAGGACTTGCCAGTCACATCTGCCCAGAAAAATGCACAAAAGTCCTGTTAGATGCTGTTATTAATCTCTATTATGTTAGACAGAAATAAAAATTTTGTTTTCTCAAAGAGCCAGTACTCATATGATGCATATACATCATAAATAAATATCGACAAAACGTTAGCAGCTATATAAACTGCAGCTTGATCTCATAAATGTTACATACAAATGGTAACAAAATCTTATATGTCAATTTCTCTTCATTTGTAAAGTACAATATGGATATATCAACAGCATCTAAAATGCAGGTGATTTATTATTAATTAGTTCCAATTAGTTCCAAAAAAATACAATAAAAATATTGATTATGATTCCAACATTGTTCACCCCTATGCCATCTTCTAGGATGATGAAGATGAAATGAGGCTGAACATTCAGCGAGACAATGATCCCAAACACACAGCCAAGGAAACTCTCAAGTGGTTTCAGAGAAGGAAGTAAAGTTGCTAGAATGGCCAGCCAATCACCTGAACTGAATCCAATAGAAAATCTATTGAAATAACTCAAGATTAGAGTTCATAGAAGAGGCCCACAGAACCTTCAAGATTTGAAGACTGTGTGAAAGAATGGACCAAAATCAGACCTGAGCAATGCATGCAGCTAGTTTCTCCATATAGAAGGGGTCTTGAAGCTCTTATTACCAACAAATTACCCGCTGTATATACTTGCAAAGTCTCTTTCTCACCATTGTCAGGTGTGATAAAAAATACATTTTGTACCCTGGGTCTTCATTCACAAGGACATCAGTGAAATGCATACTTGTATTTTGATGACTTCGATGAGCCACATTGTTTTAATTATTGATGGTGGAAATGGGAATCTAATGAAATTTCCATCATCTTGAAAGAGGAACTGTGCTTATAGCAAGAGTTTTATGTGCAGGCAAGTGCAGCAGATGCAGAGTCAATAATATACTGTCATTAGCTGCATTTTATTTGTTGCATTAGTTTCTCAATAACATGCAACTCAAAGAACACTGACCGTGTTAAAATGAAAGGAATTGATAGATGAGCACATGCTACTCCTAGAACAGTTAACTAATTGTCTTATGCTGATATTGGTGAAGCTGTTTTGGAAGTTTAGAGGAAGTTTGGTGACAGATTGCCAGTTTAATTAATGGCAGATTAATATATCAGACGATATAATTTGGCTAATTTGAGATTATACTGACATAAATTAATAATCCTACCATTTGTGTTGACTAACAAAAGTGTTTATTCTGTTTCAAATATCTTCAGACACTCTTGTCAATGGATAATAGATATATTTGATTTCCGTATTTTTTGTCCATTTTAGTAAAAACTGTGTACAGTGAGTGTTTTCATCAATCTTGTGTATGTGTTGTAATTATTAACCAAAATACAGTTTTCAGTAATTGAAACAAGCTGTAATATAAATATTATAAATATATAAAAAAAACACCTAAAACTTACAAAACCATAAACAAAAATTAGAAATGTTCAGATAAATAATTTAAAAAGAAAAAATAATTAAAATAAAAAAAACATATGAAATAAGTACTATATTTTAATATATCTACTATAGGTTTATTATAAAAAGTATTAAGATTAATAGGTACTAGGCTATGTTATAACTGAAATAAAAAAATAAAAATAAAGCTAAACAGAAGTACTTAAAAATAATAAAAATGCACAAAATTTCTAAAACTTAATCTAAGCTAACTTTAAATATAAAATAAATACTCTAATATTACATCCAGATACAATGTACAGAATAAAACCCGGCCCATTTAATAAATAAATGACTCTTCTAATGGCATTAGCTTAACCATCCTGTAGAAGGAAAATACATTATTAGTGTGCTTGGAGAGAAGAAGCAGAATGTATGATATTACTATTGGATATCTGATTAATTGAAACAAACCTAAACAGTATTTGGGATAAACAGGAGCTGTATTTGTATGCCTGTTGAGTTAAAAATAGCTGCTCAAGGATGATGCCAAGATGGCCACAGAGTGATTGACATAAAGTGACCCTTATACTGTATGTCTCATTTGTCCTTATGAAGTTGCATTATATTAGCCATCCTGCTCTCTGCTAATGGCAGCTGACTGTTAAAAAGCATATATCCATCAACTAATCATCAGTTTTACATTTCCTAAAGAAAATGTGAGTGCTACTCATCTTGTTCTGTGTGGTCAAAGTCTAAAACTGACCTTCATCGTCTGGTCTGTAGAAATGACTGTACATGTGTGATTGGTTTATTAATAGCTCACCTCTAATAATGCACAGGTTAAGGAGTAACTGGTCATTGTGCACGGTTTGGTCTGTGAGTGAGTGTAGCTGTGTGACAGCTGACAGCTCTATCATGACTGATGTGCTCAGTGCTGAAGCCCAGGAGGAGAGGAAGAGCGTAGTGAGCTGGAAAAACACTGAGTCGATAAGGTGTCTAAGATGGTTTGTCAGGAGTTTCGGTTCCTCACCACTGTCGCCTTTGGCCTTATGTTGGGGTTTAAAAGATGATTCATATTCAGTAGTTATCCAATCACATGATCAGTTGAGGCACAGTCACATTACTTGTTTTGATGCACATCAAGGACATTTTTATGCATATTTTTAGACTGCACATCTTGGTATTTCCATCTGTTATTTTTTATGCGATATCCCAAATTTTGCATGCAAATAGGTGAATGGAAACATAACTTGAGTTGAGAATTGAGTAAAAACTGAACTAAACTGAGTGAAATAATGACAGTGTTGTCATCTGTAGAGCTGCTTATACTTGAAATTGAAGTGGTTTCATAACTGATGAACTTTGCAACATTGACACTGTCACTGAACTGAATCAACATTGAACTGGATTGAGCTGGATAATCACACTTGCTTTATGTAAAGCTGCTTTATATCTGAATTGAATTTTCTGATGAACTTTGCAACATTGATACTGTTATTGAACTGAATTGAATCGAGATTAAACATTATTGAGCTGGGTAATGACACTAGTATCTTCTGTAGAGTTGCTTAAAGCTGACATTGAAGTGGTTCCATATAATTGAACTTCACAACATTGAAGTTACTGTCAATGAACTTAATCAAATCAACATTGCACTGAATTGGACCAACACTGAACTGAATTAATCTGGATAATGACATCCTTGTCTTCTGTTGAGCTGCTTGTAGTTGAAATTGAAGTGGTTTCATAATTGGCAAACTTTGCAACATTGACACTATCACTGAACTGAATCAACATTGAACTGAATTGAGCTGGGTAATGACACTCGTATCTTCTGTAGAGTTGCTTATAGCTGAAATTGAACTGGTTCCATAATTGAACTTCACAGCATTGATACTGTTATTGAACTGAATTGAACTGTATTATCACATCCTTGTCTTCTGTTGAGCTGCTTGTAGTTATAATTGATGAACTTTGCACCATTGACACTGTCACTGAACTGAATCAATATTGAACTAAACTGTGCTAAATAATGACACTTTTGTTTTATGTAATGCTGCTTACATCTGAAATTGAACTGAAATGAATTGGATCAACAATGAACTAAAAAGAGCTGAATATTGACCGTTCAGTTCATGTTCAATGCACTCAGAGAGAAATGGTTCACAATAATGGATAATTTATGTTGTTTGGTAGAAAAACATAAATGTAAAGACCATAAAAAGAATATGACAAAGCATATTGTGAAATATATTTAAAAAAAAAAAAACCTACAGCACAACCAGTGTCGTGTGATTCACAAATG
The DNA here is from genome assembly GCF_963082965.1 of Carassius carassius. NCBI lineage: Eukaryota > Metazoa > Chordata > Actinopteri > Cypriniformes > Cyprinidae > Carassius > Carassius carassius. The sequence goes on from NC_081773.1 coordinate 29,834,601, forward strand.
ACTTTTCTTTTTTAAACAAGGGAGTTAAAAACATTTTCTAACAAGGGAGTCAAGATGCATCTTTCTCCATTAACAACCATTGAAAAGTTAGCCGTGCACTCTGACAATATAAATGGCAAAAATCACACTATTAACAATGTGACTGTTTTCGATGATGAATGTGGCATGTGAGAAATCGTTATTCAGAAATGCTTCAAAAAGTATGGCGTAAAGTACAGTTTAAAGGTTGTTAGTCGCCTGCCTTCTCTGTAACATGAAGCAGGTTACTGGATACATCAGAGCTATAGACAATAACACCAGTACCGTCCCGCTCAAGAGTCAATGGCGGTAATCTCCGGGGGGCTCTTAAGTATTTAACACGGGTATCTTTCCTATCTGGAACCTGAGAGGAGTCTGGATACCTAAAGTGTTGTTGCTTTAATATTCTGTGCATTACTGTTTTGACAACGAGTCAAACAATATCTACTGCATTGGCACAACACGCCTCTGTAATGAGCAGCAGAGAGCGAAATTAAGGATTTTTTGGTGACAGATGGAGAAATAGAAGAATGTGAGAGAGAAGAAAATTGTTCCTTGAAAGTTATCAAACATCACAAACTGATGACTGTAACTTTGAAGGTAAAGTGTATCATTTCAGTCACTAGTAGTACCAAACAAAACTGCAAAAATAATGGCAACCCAAGAGAAAGATTTCTGACCAGATTTCAGAGTTCAGTGGTCAAAATATCATTGATATCTCATTTGTTATCATCTATGAATTAAAAAATGGGGACAATACATTTTTATATGTTTTGGTTTGTAATGGTTGAGTGTTTCATACTGTACATTTTCATTATAATTAATTATCATTATGATGTTTGTGGGACAACCCTAACTGTTTTTAATACAATTCACCAAAAGAAAAAAAAACTTAAAAATGGTAAATAAATAGAGAATCAGAATCAGAAACCACACAGTAAATAAACAGGTCAAAATGGTATTATATTGTAATGACTTTATATTAACACGTTATGAAAAATGAAACATTTTAGCATCGCAAGAGCCTTATGATTACACTCCGATTAAAACTATAGGAGGAGTTCGTTTAAGAACGATGCCTGAAAATGGCAAAAACTGCACTAAAATTGCACAGGAAATTAAAAATAACAGACTTGCTGTTAGGTTTCGAAGTTTGAACCAGGAGACTATCTTGTATGTATTGGTGTGTTACATGTGTGTACCGAGTTTCATACATGTATTTGAAACGTAGCTTGAGAGGCACTTCATTGAAATTGTACAGGTGGCGCTATCAAGCCATTTTGCCATACCCACCTCTGAAACCTACTATATATCAGACGCAAATTTAAATAGAATTTTTGAGCTGCTTCTCCTCAATACAATGAATTTTAATAGAAACCAAGTGCTCCTCCTGTCTGAAAAGGACAAAGAAAAACACCGAAACTAAATATCAGAAATTTTGTCAATACAACTTCTGCTCTACTGAACGCTATTAAAAATAAAGGTTCCTAAAGTGTGAGGCAATGACATAAAAATATTTCATTGAAACTAACAATTTTGTCTTAGTGTAACGAGACATTTAATAATCTAAAGAAACTATTTTCACTATAAATAATCTTTAGTGGAATGGAAAGGTTCCACGGATGTCTTATCTTACATCTTATTGGATGTCTTAAGAGTCTTTGTGAGGCAATTATATTCTCATGAGGTTCTTGAGCTGTTTGTACTGTACGTTTAATATTGATGTCTGTGAAGAACAAGAAACCTGACAACAAACAGTAAATTAAATTGGCTTTGAATGTTAATGGCTTTTCCAAGGCGATTTAAAACATTTCAAAGGTGTTACATGTTTCAAACAAAGAACCTTTGTGAAGGGCCGTTTTTATTTTAGGAGGTTGATGAATGGCTGTATTGTTTATCATAGTGATGATGTTCATACTGCTGAATTCCCTACAATTTTTGCTGAGCTTCACAGCTGTTCACAGTTTTCTTTTTTATAATTTGACCACAAATGGGATGTTTTATGCTAGTAAAAAGAAGATTAATCAGTCTAATACATTTCCATTTTTTCATTTACCTGCAGCTTTTATCCAGTGCTTACAGATGACATAGCTAAAAATAATAAAAATGATACTTTAATGTTACTATAACTTTAACCAAAATTAAAACAAAAACTGAAAAATGTAAATACAAATCTAATTCAAAAAATTAACTAAAACTAAAATAGTATATATATATATGGTGTATATATATATATATATATATATAATATAACATTTGTTTGTTCTCCACTTTTTTGCATAAAAACTGTTAAATAAATGACATGTATGAGTTATTATATTGTTTCATTTTATCTGTGACTGTTGACCTCTTTCCCTCAACTTTACCCGCATCAAGACACTAGATCTTTGTGTATCGCATCTCTGTCACGACGTCTGCGGTGTCTTTTATCGGTGAAACAGCGTCTGTGCTGTCTCCTTCAGGACGTGAGATACCAGAGACCAATTACACTTAAAGACACGAAACATTACTGAGCTACGTCTTGTGTATGTTTAGAGTATAATTATCTTTAATTGTTTCTGATGAATATGAAACACAGTCTGGACCTCTCAGTATTACCAATAGGCCTATTTAACTCTGAAAAAACTGAAATGAAAAATTATTATAGATACTACAATCACTATCACACTAAAATCACACAGCATATTTCTGAAATTATGGTGTATGAAAATACTTCAGAGGTTTCCGGAGAACCGGAATGAGCCCGTTTGTTTAGTTAGTGTGTTAAAGTTGTAAAAGTACTAGTTGTAGAGCAGCAGAACAAGACCTGACTGACCCGCAGTGGTGCCGAAAACTGTCAAACAGACACTTGATCTGCGTCTGTTCCATAATTCATTAGAGAAAGAAGCATCGTAGTGTCATTAGTGACTGGAAATGTTGTGAAACACAAATGTCATGATTTTAACACTATAAATAATTCATTTGTCAGGACCTCATTTGTAAATGAGCATTTAAATCAGAAAGGATCTGTCTGGATGCGTCATCAGTCTCTAGAACAGAGGTGTCAATTTAATGGATTAGCTGATTTTACTATAGTATAACTTTTTTGTGCGCTTTTAAAATTGACCTCATGTTTTCATTTAATTAAACAAATTGCATTCTACCTCACTGACTTCAATAAAACCAGAGTCAAATTAGATATTTGCCCATGAAGTACATATTTTAGATTATTTGACTAAACAATTTTTTACAGTGCAAATGTTTAATAACATTCAGCTTTTTTGGCGGTTTAAAAAGAGAAAACAATTAGTTTCAAAAAAAAAAAAAAATTGAAAAATGCATTGTAAATGTTTATATATTTTTTTATATTTTTAATGCTTGTGTTAATTGCATATTAATATAAATGTTTTTTTTTTATAAAAATTAAAAATAGGTATTTTGCAAATGAATATGGTGTTTGAATCTAGTATAGTTCTTTATTAGTATAGTGATTTATTTAAATCAAGTTACACAGTCAACTGTCTAATTGTCAAGTTACACACTAACACATTATATATATATATAGAGAGAGAGAGAGATACAGAGAGAGAGAGAGAGAGAGAGAGAGAGAGATTAATGCCAGCTCTGAACAGGCCTGCCAAAGCCTGCTGCTGCTAGTTATATTTAGTCAGACAGGCAGCATGCTGCTAATGAAGACTAGCGATGGTTTCCTCCAGACAGAGGAGCGAGAGATGCTTGAACATGTGTCTGAGAGCCTCAACAGACACTGCATTTGCATGTTACACAGTGAGAATCTCTTGATCCGTGTGCAAACGGCTCGTTAGATGTCCTCACTGAAGAGGTTTGGTTCACACATTCTGCATGAGATCTTCATAAGAGCTCAGATGCTGAGGGGGAAGTCAGTGTGACGTATTACAGTCCTGGTAAAGAATGCAATCTGGCACATTTACAGAGGAAGTGAGTGTTGCGCTAAGAAAAATAAATTAATAGAAAGTCTTCATTTAAATACTATATGTATATATATATATATATATATATATATATATATATATATATATATATATATATATATATATATCCTGAATTCAATGTAAGTCGCTTTGGATAAAAGCGTCTGCTAAATGAATGAATTTAATTTAATTTAATTTTAATTGAAATACTAATAGATATTAAGGTTGCTATTTCACTCACGAAATCATAAAATATTTAAATTGTTAATTTAATGAAAACTTTTGATATGCAATTAATATAAATGTTAAAATAATAATATATATATATATATATATATATATCTATATCTATATATATATCTATATATATATATATATATATATATATATATATATATATATATATATATATATATATATATATATATGTGTGTGTATAGAAAATTGTTACAATTGTAGAAAGTGTCGTGATTTTTTATTTATTTTCCAGAATGCATTATTTTATTTAAAAGATAAAAGTAATAAAAAGTTTGTGTTGTAAAATGTTTTGTCAAATCAACTAAAATATTTATGTAATGTACTAACATATAAATTTATCTGGTTTTATTCAAGTCAATTATATTATTTAATATGACTTAATCAACCTGAAATCATTCAAGTACGCCAACAAACTCAATTTCTGGAGTCAGATCAGGTAGAAGTATGAAAGTAAAGATTTTTATTACAATTCTACAGCACTTGTGTCACCAAATGAAATCACAAAGCATTTATTTAACATTTTAATTGGATAAATATTATTTTTATTTTAATAACCATAGTCACTACAAAGATTGTATTTAAAAAAAAAAAAAGAATAATAAAATCTTGATTAAATATTCATTTTCTAGATTTTTATTTATTTATGATCTAGAAATCACTATGTGCGCGTGCAATCTCTAAAAAAAAATTTAAGTTTTCACAAATAAATGGAAAATTAAGGAAAAGGCATGGTTAATTATGCTATCAAGTTTGTCCGTCTGAGGTACAATATCCTAAACACTGCATAAACTGCGGTTTCTATTCTATTCAGTAAATCTGACTGAACTTGTGTGCAGTGTGACACAGTCAAAGTCAAAGTCACCTTTATTTAAATAGCGCTTTAAACAAAATACATTGCGTCAAAGCAACTGAACAACATTCATTAGGAAAACAGTGTCAATAATGAAAAAATGATAGTTAAAGGCAGTTCATCATTGAATTCAGTGATGTCATCTCTGTTCAGTTAAATAGTGTCTGTGCATTTATTTGCAATCAAGTCAACGATATCGCTGTAGATGAAGTGACCCCAACTAAGCAAGCCAGAGGCGACAGCGGCAAGGAACCGAAACTCCATCGGTGACCGAATGGAGAAAAAAACCTTGGGAGAAACCAGGCTCAGTTGGGGGGGCCAGTTCTCCTCTGACCAGACGAAACCAGTAGTTCAATTCCAGGCTGCAGCAAAGTCAGATTGTGCAGAAGAATCATCTGTTTCCTGTGGTCTTGTCCTGGTGCTCCTCTGAGACAAAGTCTTTACAGGGGATCTGTATCTGGGGCTCTGGTTGTCCTGGTCTCCGCTGTCTTTTTAGGGATGTAGAGGTCCTTTCTAGGTGCTGATATCATTGCCAAAAGCTAAAAACAGCCAAAAGCTGCACATTTAATTTTACATTCAGGCTATTGTCAGTTTGACGTTTTTGCATAAGGACATCTTAGTAAATGGCTGAAATCATTTTGTGATCACATCTTCTCATTGACAGGCCGTGATGTTCTTCATGTTCAGAGGATTTTCCGAGCACTTCTCCTCCGCACGCTCATTCAATTATACTGAACATGTAGATAAAATTACATTTCAGCAGAGTTGCTGCAGAATATTCCACTCCACATTTGATCCATTTTTCTTTTGTCTGTGTCGTGTTAATGATACCTGCAGGAGCTGGAGACGCTGATGTACTGCTCAGGATGCGGGAAATGTTTAGTCCAGCATGTTTAAGACGATCCCCTGCTTGTGTCCTCTATGAGATTCAGCGCAGATGTGTTTGAGTCCTTCTGGTTCTGACTGACAAGAATACACTATACCATTCAAAACAGACTGAAAAGACCTTTGCACTGTTGAAAAATATTTCCATTTCAAATAAATGGTGTTCTTTTGAGCATTTCCATTCATAAAAAGTCCTGAAACAATTAAAAGTAAATATTAACATAAAATGTAAAGTTTTAAAAATGCAATTTTTTTCTACTTATGCACGGTTTAAAATGTTTATCGCTATTTCTAAATACAATGTCAAAAATACATTTTAACAATCTTCATCAAGTATTCACAAATAAATGGAAAAAAAATAAAGCATGGAAATTCATTGTTCCATTTTGCCATTCGCAACTTTATTATTTCAGTATCATTTATATACTATATAAATTTTTGTGATTATTTAGAATTTTATTTTATTTTTAGAATTTCTGTTTTCACTTTCATTTTATATAGTTTTAGTAATGTTGTTGTCTTTTTTTTTTTTTTTTTGATCTAGTTTTTACTGACATCATGTCAAGTTCAACCATTCAGCGTCTCCATCAGCATCCAGGACTGATACGATCTGTCCGATACTATCTGTTACAATCTTTCATACAAACACCCAAACATTTCAGTGCAGCAGATATGAGCATTTTTGTATCCTTTCATCGCTAAAGGGGCTTTGGGAGTGAACTCAATGAGCAGGAGATTGGACTAAAAAAGAGAAAAGACATGGCGTCCATGTGGACAGATTCACTGTCACAGGCTGCTGAGTCCCGCTGTTGCAGAATAAGGGCAGCTAAACAGGGCTAAGCCTGCAGAGAGAAGCACAGGCTGTGACCTCTGACCTCTGGGTCTGATTCAGCGCATTTATCCATGGTCACACCCTCCAGCTTGAATTTTTACTTCCAAAATTCTTGTGATCTATAGAAAAAGATGTGTTCATGCACTGACAACAAAACAGAAGCATTCCAGATTGTTATTATTACCCAAAGACAACAATTATGTTATTATTATTATTATTTTATTTATTTTTAAAATATGATTCAGTTTGTTAACATAAGTCAATGCATTAACTATTTAATACAACTATTAATAACTAACAATAAATATTGAGAGCATGTTTAGAGTATTAATATTATTTTATTGTTCATTTTTAATTTATATTCAAGCATAACATTTGTAATGTTAAAAATGCATTAGTAATGTATATGTAGAAATGAATTAACCAGGATTAATAAATGTTGTAAATGTATTGCACATATTTACTTTATAATGGTTATTGCATGAAATATTGAAAAAATAACACTCACAGAACCATTAAACCATAACCAGTGAGATTTTAGTAGCATACTGAAATACTATTATACTTTACTTTTAGTTTATATTTTAATTTGATATATATTTTAGTGTATAAATAAAAGATAAATCATATGTCTTCAGAAAACATATTTTATATGGGACCCTGGACCACAAAACCAGTCATAAGCTTTCCATTTATGTATGGTTTGTTATGAAAGAACAATATTTGGATGAGAATCAACTATTTGAAAATGTACATCTGAGGGTGCAAAAAATTTAAATATTGAGAAAAACGCCTTTAAAGTTGTCCAAATGAAGTTCTCAGAAATGTATATTACCAATCAAAAAATAGGTTTTTATATATTAACATTATGCACTTTAAAAAATATCTTCATGGAACATGATCTTTACTTAATAATGAAACAGAGTTAGTTTGTAGAAATCTAAACACGTCTTCTTGTTTTTCCTGTAGGCTCAGACTTCCAGTGCAACACTCACATCATCCCAGTGAAGAACGAGGAAGGAGTTGTGATGATGTTCATCTTGAACTTCGATTATGTTCTAGATGAGGAGAGCAATGACTCTATGGAGAGACTCAACCTCACACCACCTGCCAAATCTGAAATCAGTGAGTGCAAACTGGTTTCATTATTATTAGTTTTATATTATTATTGCGTTAACGCACAATACACTACTTTTGAATGCATTATTAGTTTTGTGCATAAGAATGCGATTAATTGCGATAAATCGCAGACAATAATGCAATAAATCATGATAAAAAATGTAATCGTTGCCCATCACTGTATATATATATATATATATATATATATTTATATATATATATATATATATATATTTATACAGTACAGACCAAAAGTTTGGACACACCTTCTCATTCAAAGAGTTTTCTTTATTTTCATGACAATTGAAAATTGAAAATTGAAAATTGAAAATTGTAGATTCACACTGAAGGCATCACAACTATGAATTAACACATGTGGAATTATATACATAACAAAAAAGTGTGAAACAACTGAAAATATGTCATATTCTCGGTTCTTCAAAGTAGCCACCTTTTGCTTTGATTACTGCTTTGCACACTCTTGGCATTCTCTTGATGAGCTTCAAGAGGTAGTCACCTGAAATGGTCTTCCAACAGTCTTGAAGGAGTTCCCCGAGAGATGCTTAGCACTTGTTGGCCCTTTTGCCTTCTGTCTGCGGTCCAGCTCACCCCTAAACCATCTCGATTGGGTTCAGGTCCGGTGACTGTGGAGGCCAGGTCATCTGCCGCAGCACCCCATCACTCTCCTTCTTGGTCAAATAGCCCTTGATGCCTTCAGTGTGACTTTACAATTTTCAGTCATGAAAATAATCTTTGAATGAGAAGGTGTGTCCAAACTTTTGGTCTGTACTGTATATATATATATATATATATGGATATATGGAATCCAAATGTCATGATGTATAGTATAAAGGTTGTGTTTCTGTAGGTAATGCATAATCAACAAAACTGAAGCTTTTGACAACTACTGTTGTATTATGTGTGTAAATAAGCTGCAGTCATTTCTCTGACAATCTCTGATTGACTAAACTGAAGTCAGGAAGGAATCACTTTGTAACGTACAGCAGAGCTGCTTCCTGGAGACTCCTTCACAACCGTACCTCTGCTGTGCTAAACCAGCCATTCTAATGAGTCGTGTTCAACAGGAAGTGCTTTAACTGGCCAGAGCAGCGAGGCGTTCCTCAGCAGAGCGTGCTAATTAGTCAGGAGCTTCTCACTGAGACTGCTCAGATTCAGGTGGGACGCTGGCATCTTCTGCTCTCGCCTCACATGAGGGACGCTTTCAGAACTGGCTTCATATCAAGGCTTGAACACACTCATCAACAGGTGCAGACTGTGTGTAATTCAATTCAGTTCAATTCAGGTTTATTTGTATAGTACTTTTCTTGATGCAAATCGTTGTGTTTTACTGGCCTTCGCAACAATCCAGTATGTTTTCCTTTTTGGAACCTTTGGTGACCTGATTGACACATATAGGGACCAATCACAGTTAGTTGTGTTTTCTCATGGTCATCTGAAACATACACACAAAAATATAGCACGGCTCAATTTCTTCAAACTGTCTGATCTTAATTACTGTCCAGAACATTTCACAAACAGAAAAAAGCAGGCTGCATCATCATGTTCACGGATATCTAATCTGATGTCAATTAAAAGCCTCAAATGAGATGTGATGCCAATAACACTATTTTGTTCACTAGTAGACTAATACAACAGAGCGTTGAATGAAAATGAGAATAAATGATAACTGTCTGATTATAAAGCACTACACAATTTTTTTCCTAAACAAGTTAGAAATATTAATCACTAAAGTTGATTTTTTTTTATGATACATATGAATTTAGGCATAAATTCCTCTTAATGTGCAGCATGAAAAATGTATATTCAGTTTATTAAATATTACATATAACAGTGTTATTCATATATTATTTTTGTATTTTTTTAGGATGGTTGAAACTGACATTTTTTTTATTATACAGTAGGTGATTATAACATACAACACTATTTTGTTCTAAATAAATCAGTAAAAACTAATGCCAGGTGTTTTAAATGTTACAAATAAATTTAGGCATCACATAATAATGTGCAGCATGAAAATTGGATTTGCTATAATATACTATATACTACTAAAAAAATATATATTTTTTGGTGTTCTTTTAATAACCAGTGAGCAATAAACAATAATAAAATAAAACACATTTTACATCTAATCGCCAAACATGGAAAATAAGCATGCACAATTAAATATCGATCAATAAAACCTTTAATATTGGCCAATAACTAAAACTTTGTGGTAAGAATAAACTTTGCGTTTTTGTGTGTAACATTCATCGGTCGAAAAGTGATATTAAGCGGATCACAAAGAGAAAGAGCCTCCGTGAGGATGAGAACAGAAGCGGATGATATTGAGGCATTTATCATCTTCATCGTCTCTATAACGTCCTGTATCTGCGGGCCAGTTTGCTCTGACAGGGCTGGACGATCATGGCAGCGGTGACGCATCTGTGATGTCCGTGAGGCTCGTGTGCTCGTTTACAGCTCTGCAGCTGCTCGGGTCTCAGCGTCTCTGCATCCTCACTTAGCAAACGCGCCCGCCGCTCTAGGTGAAGGTTATTTATAGTGGAGAATGTTGCCGAGTGTTTGGAGAGAGTGTGGGTGTGTATGTGTGTGTTTTGCTGCCTCTGGGTGTCATGGAGAGTCTGTGTCAACAAGGACTCAACGCTGAACCCTGACTGTAAGTGTTATAATGTGACCCAAACCTAGTACAGCACCACAGACCTGACTGAACTAGAAAGCGTGCTTGTGAGTGAGTTAGGACTTAAATACACTTTCTCATATAGAACGTTTCTGATCATGAACTATGGCACTATTTTCTCTAAATATAATTTCTTTTTTTTTCTTTTTTTGATGATTTGCTACATATTACAGTGTTACACAATATACAATATACACAATATGGCAGTGCTATTATTATTATTATTAATTTTTCTAGAATAAGTAGTTTTTAACTCGGGATTGGCACTGAAATAGAAATAAATATTGAAGGTATTATTAAATTTGTAATTTTTTTATAATTAAAGAAAATTGCAACACAGGTGTGGCATTGAAATGAAAATTCAATTCAGCATGATGTGTATCATGGAAAATTAATATTCATATTTGAAATTTGATAAATATTACTTATAAGAATGTTAATAAATTTGTACATTTTTAGTAATTAAATAATATATTGTTTTTAACAGGTGAAAGTAAAATAAATTACAGGTTATTATAAAATACTATCCTAAATAAATAAAAAAGTTTTTTTTTTTATTTATACTGAATCCAGACATCAAAGCTTCATATGTACAGTAGTATTAAAAAAGATTATATTTATATATATATAGAGAGAGAGAGAGAGAGAGAGAGAGAGAGAAAATAGAGACTACAGTCATTTAGTTTTATGGTGAGTTGCCTGCCTTGATCTTTGAATCTGTTTGCTCTAAGTAGATGCATCTTGAGTAATCAAACTGGTATCCACTAAGCAAATGCAACCAAAAGGCATTGCAAATCAGCCCAAACCACTCAAAGTGGCATATCAAGACACATTACAGTACGTGCATTGAAACCTGAGTGCAGTAAAAGGCATGAATTATCGGAGGGAAGATGGTTCCTCCATTACATCGTGTTAAGTGGCTGACAAAATTACTGTAAAGGAACTGTTCACTCACAAATGATCATTTCCATGTCATCATTTATTTACCTTCATGTGGTTCTGACCCTCTGTTTTCTTCCTCCTGTAAAATGCAAAATGAGATGTTAGACAGAATGACTAAGCTGCTCGGTGCTAAGACAATGAAAAGTGGAGGTTTTCATACAAAAAAAGCAGTAAAAAAAATCATTACTATATGTGCAATATATTCCAAGTGATGCATAATAGCCTTGTATAAAGAACAAACACAAATTTAAGTCAGGTCTGATGCAAACGTTTAGTTTTTTATTATAGTTTTTAGTCATATCAACTTTGATACTATAAATTATTAAAAATGATTAAAAGCACTTTAAAAAGCATCAATAGGGCAGCACTAACATTAAATGAATAGTTCACCCAAAATTAAATTTTTCTGAATATTTACTCACCCTCAGACCATCCAAGGTGTAGATGATTTTGTTTCTTCCTCAGAACAAATCTGGAGAAATGTAGCATTGCATCACTTGCTCACCAATAGATCCTCTGCAGTGAATGGGTGCCGTCATAATGAGAGTCCAAACAGCTGATAAAAACATCGCAATAATCCACAAGTAATCCACATCACTCCAGTCCATCAGTTAATGTCTTCTGAATTAAAGCATTTCGACTGTAAACTGTTACTTACTTTCGAGTCCATAATCCACAATAATGCTTCCTCCAGTGAAAACATCTATCCACTGTTGTCCTCTCACATCAAAATCCACCAATTTTTCCAACCATATTTGTTTAAAGCTATTTTGGCTTGTAAACCTTGCTTGATCTATGAAGATCGCTCTCCTGATTCAGACGAGACAATATTTTGCCTGGAGAAAGCAATATTATGAATAACCATAGACATTAGATATTGAAGTTAAACAGCGTGATGTTAACTGAAAGACAGGAGTGGATTACTTGTGGATTATTGTGATGTTTTTATCACTCTTGTCTGACGGCACCCATTCACAGCAGAGCATCCATTGGTGAGACACTGATGCAATGCTGCCTTTCTCTAAATCTGATGAAGAAACAAACTCATCTACATCTTGGATGACCTGAGAGTGAGTAAATATTAAAAAAATATTTATTTTTGGTTGAACTGTTCTTTTATTTGTAGATTTTAACATGCAATATACCATTAAACCATATGCAAACAAATATTTAAAATTATCTACCACAAGTACAGTATGTGCAGAATCCCTTTGACACATTCAAATTTAGAACGAATTGACTTTTGGGGCAAAACAAGAAACTAATTATGCATAAACTTGCCAGTATCATAGCAACAAATGGAAGTGCTGGAATCATGGGATGGAATCCCCAGGTTCTAGTGCATTCTGAAATAGAAGCTCTGTCAGTCTGAATATGAATGTCACATGCTTAGACTGCTGCAGAGCGCTATCATTCCTCTGCTATCATTCCTCTGATGGTTAGAATCATGCTAACCAAACAGCATATGACCTGTGAGTGCACACACACACACACACACACACACATACAAACTTGCTGTCATGAATAATTTGTTATGATAGGAACATTTTGTGATGTTCTACAGTAACGTTATATATCTGCACTATAATGGAATCAGCGGCCAGTGTTTACCCCTGTATTAGCCATTTCGCTTTCTGTTCAAACCAATTTATGCTTCTGGATTAAGTCTTAGTAGGAGAAAATGAAAACTAGATATGAAATATGCATCAGCCTAAACCAGTTATGGTATAATAATATCAGTTATGTACAATATAAAAGATATTGAATCATCATTGAATAATAATAATAATAAATAATTATGTACACAGTACACACACACAAAATAAGACATAAAAATAAGTTTGTGTGACTTCAAGATCCTAAGATCCTAATAAAATGAGAAAATAGTCAAATGAGAGTTTAGGGCAATATTTTTATTTGTAAAGTATGTAATACATCCACTAAATATAAAAAACTCAATACAATTAATATTAAAAAATACAAGTAAAAATTTTATTATAACAAATATTTAATTTTATACATTTTTAATCAATAATTCTATTTGTCAAACAAATATGTACATTATGCTTATTTTTAAGTTTTCCATTTAATAAACAAATCACAAATGTTCATAAAAACAGTGGACTTGATTTTTAAGATCTTAGGGCCTCGCGAAGCCTTAGGGTGAGTCAATGATTACTGTTGTCACAAGTCCTTAAAAATTATTTAACTTATATTCTCATATTTTTCTGACAGCCAAATGGGGTAAAATTGTCCAGACAGCATTTCTGGCTGTGTTTCAGATGGCTGGTATTTTTCTTGTGAATCAATTACTGTAATGCAGTCAACGGGATTATTATTATTACTGATAACTAAAAAGAAAATCTTTTAGAATATATGTCTTAATAGCAATACAGCTGTAATAAAAATTAAACATATACTAAACTACACTTGCCTTAAAAACTAACTGAAATGATCATGCACTGAAATTAATATAAGTACAAACTAAAACTGAAATAAACAGTAAAAAAAAAAAACATTCAAAATAAAAAATAAAATTCGAATTAAAATAAAAACTGAAAATATAAAAGCTTGTTCAAAAAAATCATGAAAACTACAGTAGCAGATAAATTACACCAAAACAACGCTGATCTACTTCTACATGTCATCTGAAGCAATAAACAACTCATATCTCCTCGTTATCCATGTTGAGTCGTATTTAATGACACAAATGCATTCTGTAATGAAACATATTTCTTGATTTTGCAATAAAATGATACGTAGAAGTAATAGCAATGTTTTCATTAAGCACCAACAGTATTAAGAATCCAGATAAAAATTAAATATTATATTATGTCCCAATATATTATACCACACTAGATTCTGTTACGTCTTCTATTTTTACATACAAACAGATCAAGTCAGGCAAAAAAACACTATATAAAAAGCTTTTAATGTTAATATTGTTAACTATTAAAATCAGAAATAAAATGCAATGTAAAATGCTAAATGAAAAGAAGTTGAAATGAGAACTAACTCAAATAAAACAAATAAAAATGAATTAAAGCTATTTAGAAATATTACAAAACAATAGTAAAATGACAAAAAAATGTTATTGTGTCTTATTATTCTATTATTATTGTATCTGTGGTATAAAATATGCTAAGTAGAAACGATGTTAAGTAAGCACAACCAATAATAAGCATCTAGGTAATAATCAAAGATGGATGTTATATTGCATGATTCTGCTTATTCTTGCATTTTAACATCTAAACAGATAATGTCCATAAAAAAAATAAGCCCCATTCTTCCCGAAGGAGGTCTCGGAAGCAAATACACATATAGAATTCGTTTAGGAGTATACAGAGAAATTTGAGGGAATTAAAAACCCTCTTGGGAAGGCAGAAGTCTGCCAGGGAAACACGGGCTCTAAGGCTATACCGTGGACTTTACACATACGAGTACCGCTTAGGTCTCAATATGGAACCCACCCTTCCATGGTTCTCACGGATTCATCATGAAGGTCTGGCGCCGGACGTTACGCCGCGTCCAGCTGCTTAGGGTGATGGAGGATCTAAACAGGGTCTACAGTACGGACACTCTGGAGCAGTCTAAGCAAGCCGACACTAACCGGGGCCTCTCAGTGCCACTACCCGTTTGAGGTGAGAACACAGGAGGATACCAGCTCTACACGAAGGCTATAGAACCCAGCTAACATGTTAGGGGTCGCCCAGCCGGCAGCTCTACAAATATCTGTCAGCGAGGTGCCACGAGTCAGCGCCCAGGAGGATGCAACACTTCTAGTTGAGTGAGCTCGTAACCTGAAAGGACAGGGCACACCCTGAGCCTGATAAGCCAGGGTTATGGCATTCACAATCCAGTGGGCCATCCTCTGCTTAGAGATGGCACTTCCCTTCTGCCGGCCTCCATAACAGACAAAGAGCTGGTCTGAGGTCCTGAAGCTTTGTGTCCGGTCTACGTAGCACCTTAATGGTTGGACGGGTCAAAGCACAGCCAGGGCTGGGTCTGCCTCCTCCAGGGGCAGCGCTTGCAGGTTCACCACTTGGTCTTTGAAGGATGTAGTGGGAACCTTGGGTACGTAGCCAGGCCGGGGCCTCAGGATTACCTGGGAGTCAGCCGGCCCAAACTCTAGGCACGAACCGTCGACCGAAAATGCATGCAGTTCCCTACCCTCTTGATGGAGGCCAGTGCAAGCAGGAGCAGAGTTTTCAATGACAAAAACTTTAGCTCAACTGAATGCAAAGGCTCGAATGGGCCCTGCTGTAGTGATTTAAGCACTAGAGTCAGGTCCCAAGGGGGTATAGAGGGGGGCCGGGAAGGATTTAACCTCCTGGCCCCTCTAAGGAACCTGACGATGAGGTCATGCTTACCCAGAGACTTCCCATTCACGGGGTCATGGTACACAGCAATAGCGGCAACCTGGACTTTGAGGGTGGAGGGAGACAGCCTTCGCTCCAGCCCTTGCTGCAGAAAGGATAGCACGACCGCAATCGGGCATCTTCGGGGGTCTTCTCGGCGAGAAGAACACCACTCAACGAACAGGTTCCACTTCAAGGCATAAGCGTGTCTTGTAGATGGTGCTCTTGCCGAAGTTATGGTGTTCACTACCTCTTGGGGTAGGTCACCTAGAACCTCTGCGTCCCATCCAGGGACCAGACATGGAGTTTCCAAAGGTCTGGACGCGGGTGCCAAATGGTGCATCGTCTCTGAGTCAGTAAATCCCTCCTCAGTGGAACCCGCCAAGGAGGGGCTGTGGAGAAGAGCACTAGTTCGGCGAACCAGGTCCGAGTAGGCCAATATGGCGCTACTAGCAAGACTTGCTCCTCGTCCTCCCTTTGCACAGTGTCTGTGCGAGAAGTCTCACTGGGGGAAACGCATACTTGCGTAGGTCCCGCGGCCAGCTGTGTGCCAGTGCGTCCGTGCCAAGAGTAGAACAACTGACAGTGAGAGGTCTCTGGAAAAGCAAACAGGACTACCTGAGCGGCTCTGAACCGTCTCCAAATCAGCTGGACCATAAGGGGATGGAGTCGCCATTCTCCCGGGAGCATTGCTCGAGACAGCTCGTCGGCTGTACGATTGAGCAGGCCTGGAATGTGAACGGCACGAAGTGACCTTAGAACCTTCTGACTCCAAAGGAGGAGGTGGCAGGCGAGTTGCGACATGCGATGAGAGCGCAGACCACCTTATCGGTTGATGTACGCAACGGTCGCAGTGTTGTCCATTCGGACCAGCACATGCTTGCCTCGTAAGAGACCTTTGAGACGGTTCAAGGCAAAGTGCGCTGCTAACAACTCTAGGCAATTGATGTGCCACTGCAGCTGCGGACCCGTCCAAACCCCTGAGACTGCATGCCCATTGTACGTGGCCCCCCAGCCGGTGGTGGAGGCATCCGTGTAAACCACAGCATGCCTGGAGATCTGCTCTAGGGGCACCCCTGCCCGGAGAAATGCAAGATCTGACCACGGAGTGAGGGTTTGGCGACAGGCCGGTGTAACTTGGACCAGGTGAGTGCCGCGCTTCCACGCCCACCTCGGGACTCGGCCATAAAGCCAGTGCTGGAGCGGTCTCATATGTAATAGGCCGAGCGGTGTAAGTGCCGCCACAGCTGCCATATGCCCCAGGAGCCTCTGAAAGAGTTTCAGTGGGACCGCTGTCCTGCTCTTGAACATATTCAAGCAGGCTAGCACTGACCGTGCACGTTCCTCTGTGAGGTGTGCTGTCTATTCAACCGAATCCAACTCCATACCGAGAAAAGAGATCCATCGAGGGTGGTGAGCTCGTCATGCACTTCCGGAAAGAAAGGCACTGGGGTGGGGCGCTGAGAACCAGCGCGCGCCACCCCGAGAAACCGTTCATCCAGCCGCGAGGGTTCGGGACGCGGTGGGGGATTCCACTCGAGCCCTACCCTCTCGGCGGCCCGGGAAAGCATAGCTGCCACTTCGGGATCCGACTCAGGCTTTGCCACTGTCCCAGAGGGCGGCAGCGCAGCCGAGTCGTCATCCGACAGCTCTCCCTCCGATGCTGAGATCGACATCCGGTCGGGGGGAGTCCCACTGGATACCGCTGGTACGCTCCTTGACGAGGGCCCAGCGCGTTCTGTGGGTTGCTCCACTGGATCGGAGGTGCAAAAGGAGTGGTGGTCCCCAGAGGGTTGGTTCCCTGCGGGGTTTGCCACCACTGTGACCCTCAAACCACCCGCGCTACTGCCAGAAGTGGTTCTCGTCTGTCGGCCGTCAGAACTAGCCCCAGATCGCAGCATCTACCCTGAAGGTAGCGGAGCCTGGTTCGCAGCTCCGAGATGGTCATATTCCCGCAGTGAGAACATGACTCATCCACGAAAGCCACCTCAGCGTGCTCGACGCCCAGACACGTGAGGCAGCGATCGTGACCATCACCCGTTGCCAGGTAGCGACCGCACCCAGAAACGCACGGGTGAAATGGCATCCTTATAAGGACGATGCGTCGTCTTTACAAAGACGCACCCATGAAGCTCTTTTAGAGAAATTTTCTCTTTAGGAAATGCTCTTTTAGTGCTGAGGCGCACAGGGGAATTGGCCGCTTGCAACACGACAGAGGTAGCGCAGCCTGAAGTGTGCAATCCACTCGACACAGGAACGACCGCCGCTGAAGCACCGTCTCACCAACACACGAAATTTCCGAGAGTGTGCTGAACTCATAGTTCACAGCAGACACAGTTGAGCAGAGCGATACTAACGCTCGGCTTCGAAGCGAAAAGCTGGTATGCATTAAACCTACTGCCTTCTTATACTCACGCAGTGATCAGCGGCAGCTGGATGCAATAATTGCATGCCAATGTGCATTGGCTCATTTAGTTTACACTCGAAGTAGATTGGTCTATCGAAACGATATCCCATATTCGTCGGTCACCGACGTGCCGTCGAGAGTGACTGACTGAAAGGGAACTATAGGTTACAGTGTTACTGAATTGTATTGTATTTAG
Organism: Carassius carassius; assembly: GCF_963082965.1. Taxonomy (NCBI): domain Eukaryota; kingdom Metazoa; phylum Chordata; class Actinopteri; order Cypriniformes; family Cyprinidae; genus Carassius; species Carassius carassius. The sequence goes on from NC_081773.1 coordinate 29,853,090, forward strand.
TTACTGGAATAAAATGAAAATGTTGCACTGATAACTAACTGAAACAAACTGAAGTACTAAAATGATTAAAAAAACATGAAGAAAAGTGTGAAATATCAGTGTTTGCCTTATAATTCAGATACTAATGACAGATACAGTAAATATAATTAAGGATTATATTCTGTTACTTCTTCCATTGTAACCTCTAAACAGCTGTTGTATAACTGTGAAACACACACACACACACACACCTGTTTGTTTTTGTGAAAAGTGGGTTCATCCCATAGGCGTAATGGTTTTTATACTGTACAAACTGTATATTCTATGGCCCTACACCAACCCTACCCCTAACCTTAACCCTCACAGGAAACTTTGTGCATTTTTACTTTCTCAAAAAAACTCATTCTGTATAATTTATTTATTGAAGCGTTTTGAAAAATGGGGACATGGGTTATGTCCTCATGAGTCACCCTCTCCTTGTACTACCTGTGTCATACCCATGTCATTATACAGAGTTGTGTCCTGATATGTCACAAAAACATGCCCACACACACCTGTGTGATGCGGCAGCGCTGCAGGGGGCATCGTGTGTGTTTGGGGCAGCAGTGACAGAACCTGAATAGCCGTTGACTGAGGAATCCTCATATTCCCAAACACTGGCTCCATTGTGACCGAGCATCCAGCAGTCCTCCTGAGGAGTGTTTACAGTCCTGCACACAACACTGAGACCAGCGGGTTAAACACCTGCTCCTCTTTAAACACACGAGTTGTTCAGGTCATTCTGCTGCACTCTTCTCTGCACACCTGTGTATAATATTCAAATATGCCATCTACAACACATTCCTGCTTGTTTGTATTAAAGGGGTCATATGATGCTGCTAAGAAGAACATTATTTGGTGTAATGAAATGTGTTTATGCAGTTTTAGGTTAAAAAAAAACATTATTTTCCACATAATGTACATTATTGTTTCTCCTCTATGCCCCGCCTTCTGAAACGCATTGATTTTACGAGGCAACAGCAAGGAGTGCTGTGATTGGCAAGCTATCCAGTGCGTTGTGATTGGCCAAGGACCTCAAGCATGTGACGCCCCTTAAAATATTGTGATGCCCTGTCCGGCCGGAGCGACAAGACATAAACATTAAAACCCATTATAAAAGTGATATGAACATGATTTCTAGTCATGTCCTCTTTTGAAAGGCTATACGACATGGTGGTGGCAGCAACAACAATACTACAACGAGATTAAATGGTACACCAACTTTCTTTGCGTGAACATCTGGGCGGCATTATGCAAATCTTCCCACATAGTGATGTAGATATGTGGGGGCGTGTTAGAATGAGCCGTTTTAGAGGGGGTGGACGAGTCTTAAAGGGTTACTCCACCCTAAAATTAACATTTTGTCATTAACCCTCTGGAGTCTAAGGGTAATTTTGGGGCCTGGAGAAGTTTTGTCATGGCCTGACATTTGTGATTTTTTTCAGTTTCTTATACATATCTAAATGGCTAAAGTCTAATCTCACTGTAATCAGCACAAACTGGGCTATAATAATAATAATATGTGAGCAGCATGTATGTACATGATTGTGCTTTTGAGAAAAAAAAATGTTATGCGTGGTTAGTGAAAAACTAAAATTGTTAAAACACTTGAATAAGGCAATAAAACACGTACAGATATCTCTCTCATGTCTCTTCGCTGAGTATTCACTGTGTTCCCGTTGCTTCATATAACCCAGATTGCACGTCTGATGGCAGATGGAGTATTCTTATGATGACTTTCATACCTTTTCTGGACCTTGACACTGTTATTTACTTGGCAGTCTATGGGACAGTCTCAAACCTCCATGTTTTCATCCAAAATATCGTAAATTATGTTCCAAAGACAAACGGAGCTTTTACGGGTTTGGAACGACATGGGGGTAAGTGATTAATGACAAAATTTTCATTATGGGGTGAAATAACCTTTTAACTTTGATAAAGAATATCTCTTTGGATTTGAGACTTTAGTCTTTGCAGCTTTACAGATCTTCTTTATTCACCAAGAGCTTGTAACACTCCAAAGAGAAAGGAAAAATTGAAATCGCATCATATGACACCTTTAAAACATACAGATTGAATCTGCACAAAATTTCAGGTCAAAGTTGAGCTTTGTGTTGCAGATAAAAGCTAATGTTCTTCACATGTGCTTGTGTTCTCGTTCTCTGGTGTGTGCATGAATGAAAGTGAAGTCCAGTGTCATTCATGAGATTTCAGCAAAATTACTCTGCAAGCTTTCTCTTGAAGTAGACCTTATTTATTAGAAAACGTGTACTCCAATTTAGTCTTCAAAGCGCTGATGCACTAGAGAGGGAACACTGAATTCCACGGGGAAACGCTGGATTTGTTTGATCACATCCTGTTTTTTAAAAAAAAAACACATTGAGGAGCTGCTAATTAAAGCAGTGGTGATCTGAGTCCGTACGGAGGGATGAATTCAGACCAAAGGCCGGTGGGATAATTAAAGGCACGGCTGAACAAATGAGCCATATGTCAGACTGTTGTTCTCCTGGGGGAGATGCATTATGGGAATGAATGTTGACCGCTCAAGTTGCACGTCTGCTGAATATGCCTGTTCTTATAATAACCCTGCCAGCGGTGCTGCCGACTCGTTTCAGTGTATTCAGTATAGCCACTTCTGAAATATGATAAAACAGTCATTCTTCATCCGGGGAGAGTCAACCTTGATAATCTCACTGAAGGAAAATAAAATAAAATTATAAGAAGAATAAATTATTAAATAATTTTCTGTATATTTTGACTCTCCCCAATGTCAAAGTATATATATAAAACAAATTATATTAATGACGATATATTGTAAAATAAAATAAAATAAAATAATAGAGAAATTTAGAAATATTTGAAGGCTGTTGTAATGTAATTTGTTTATAATATTTTTATGAATATTGATCTTTAAATAAAATGAGCGTGTTTAACGGCAAAATAATAATAATAATAATAATAATAATAACAGCTGTAATAATAATAGCCTTAATAAATCAAAACAGCCTTCAAGCATTTCTAAATGTAATATAAAATAAAATAAATTAAAATAAAATAAAACGAAAAAAAATTATTGACACAGCTTTTAAGTATTTCTCAATTTCTCATAAAAATGGTATGTATATATATATATATATATATATATATATATATATATATATATATATATATATATATATATATCAAATTTGATAAAATTGGGAAATTTTGAGAAATACTTGAAGGCTGTTTTAATTTAGTGTGATGTTAATAAAAACAGCCTTCAAGTATTTGTCAATTTCTTATAAATAAAATTAAAAATATTAAATAAAAGTAAAAAAAAAAAACGTGGAAACTGAGAAATGCTTGAAGGCTTGAAATGTTTTATTTAATTTGTTTATAACTGCACATTAGTTACAATAACAGCCCTAATGAAATAATAAATAAAATGAAGTGAAATTAAATAAAACATAATATATAGTTTCTATTTCTATAATAGAAATAAATAATAATAATAGTTAGTTAATATTAATAGTTAATAAGGTAGTTGTTAGGTTTAGGTATTGCATAAGATTAGGCATGTAGAATAAGGTCAAGTAGAATAAGGCATTAATATGTTCTTAATTAGCACTAATACATGGCTAATAATCTAGTAATATGCATGCAAGTAAGCAACTAATAGGTGTTACCTATTCTAAAGTGTTACCCTTTTTTTTTAAATACCTCCAGGAAAAGGACGATTCTTCTGCTTCCGTCTGCCAGCCTTGACTCTGTTGGGCAGCACCAAGCAGTCTCTCCCTCAGGATGACCCAGACTCAGTGATGGTGGACTCACCCAGGGCCAGTGACGACTCTGTGGCCGTGATGGACATCCAATCGCCCATCAAGGACGGTTTGAGTCCAGCGGATGCTAACGACACGCGGGCGCTCATCAGCTCCAGCCCTCACTCGTCCCCGGTCAGCGCGTCTGTACCCCTCGACCACTCATCACCCAAGCAGCTCTGGGACCGGCCCAGTCCGTCTCAAGCTCAGTCCAGCACCTGCCTGGCCCAGTCCATCTCCAGAGACAGTGTGTGGAGCAGGAGACGAGCCTCCTCCGTTCACGACATCGAAGGACTGAGCACCAACTCCAAACACCGGTTTACAGACAGACACACAAATGACGGTGAGGACTAAAACTTACATTAAACTATATTACAATACTTTAATATATATTAAAATACAAGTTATTCCTTTAAAAATAAAAATACAAATAATAATAATGTAATTTTTGGTTATATAGTTTTAAAATGTTACATATTATAAAATATTAAATATGATAAGTTTTTTATGTTAAATATTTATGTTAAATATTATAAAAAAAATATATAAAAAAATAGAAATACAGAAATATAGAAAAAATATTATTTGTAATATAATGTATAATGTTGTTGTTTAAAATAAAAGCATTATGTTTAACATCATATTAGTCATAATAACAATCCTAATAAGTAACATAAAATCTAATAAATGTAAAACATCCTTCAAAGTATTTCTCAATTATTAAATTAAATTAAATTAAATTAAATTAAATTAAATTAAATTAAATTAAATTAAATTAAATTAAATTAAATTAAATTAAATTAAATTAAATTTAATTTAATTTAATTTAATTTAATTTAATTTAATTTAATTTAATTTAATTTAATTTAATTTAATTTAATTTTACTTAACTTTTTACTTGAAAATACTTTAAGGCTTTTTGAAAGGCTTTATTTGTAATATAATTTAAATACAGTACTTTTACAGATCAAAAGATTGATTGAAAGATATGAAAAGATATGATACAATATGAGGTTTTCCTAAGTCATATCTGGTTATTATGTAAATTATAAATTGAATGAATATGAAATAGTTCTGTAATTTGAGATTAATTTGATCTCTTAAGTCATTTTCTTTACCCTGATATAAACCTTGTTTGAATTACAAAGTGCATTTAAGCTGTGCAACTGATTAACTCGACCGTCATAATGCACATTAGTTTCTGCATTAAATGCACAATTAATGTAGACAGGAATCTATAATTTTCCAGTGTAGTGATTTCATTGCTTTTATTGATGAATGATAATCACATCTAACAGCAAGAAAGGGCAATTATAATGGCATCATAATTAATGACCTTCTGCTTGCCCCGTTTTGTTGATATGTTCAATTAGAGTCATTATAAAGGACCAAAACATGAAATGATCCACTGCTGGCACTCTTCAGCTTTAAAAGAAGCATGTGTGGTTTCATTTTATACAAGAATTCAATAAAAAATTTTCTTTTAAAAAATAAAAATAAAAAAAATAAATATATATATATATATTTATTTAATTTAATTAGATTTTTATTTAATATTTATTTAATTTATTTAAATTTTCCAGTTGTCATTCCATTTCATTTTGATTTTAGTTTAATTTTTTGTATACATTTTTTTATAGTTATTATATATTATATTGTTTTTTATTAATTTATGACCATTTTAGTTTTAGTTATTTTAGAACTTTTAGAACTGTCTTAAGCTAAACAAAAATGAGAAAAATCTTTTCAGGTCATATTTATTTTATTACTTAGTTTTAAGTTTTTAGCTCTGGTTATTATAATAACTTTGACATTTATTTCATCATAATCATAAAATAAGTCTTTGCTTTCTGAAATTGAGAGAAAAGCCAGTCTGTAAATGAAAACATTTTTTTGTGCCGAACTTGTCTTTAAATAGAAGGAGCCTCTATAAGCTCATTAGCAGATTATGTTTTTTGCATTCATTTTCTATGAATACCACAAGCTTTAGGTCCAGTTTTCAGCATTAAATAAAGTTTGACAGAATCTAAAGAATCTAGATCAATCCTGTTATCTTTGCTCAAAAGTGCATTCGATCAGAGCATCATCAGAGTGTCCGGGATTCGTGATTATCCATTTTCAGTCTGATTTCTCCTCTCAGCTGTTATTGATGTCTTGATTAGATCATACAGAGCATTTGCTGCTATTTCAATAAAGCTCTAGTCCCTAGTTCTGGCCGTTCCTCTTCACGTCCCATTGACTGGGACTGATGCATCGGGACAGCAGATCAATGCTGCATGCTGAGGGACTTGCATCAGCTGTTAACCAGCACAGACTCTTTCAGTTCTGGAGGACATTTCTCTAATCAGAGTTTGAATAAACGCTGTATGCCTGCCATTTATCTCTTTTCTTTTACACTGCACATGATTTTAATGGATTGCTAATGGATGCTCGCAGAACTGCATATGTTTGCTTCAGGCATGGATGATGATGTTTATGGCAAGCTTGAAATGCACTAAAAATCCTGATTGTTTCAGTAAAATCTCACATCTACAGTTTAGATGATGGTATTTTAATTCAACACTGATGAGTTTTCACTTAAATGGTTCATTAAACTGAGCAAACAATATGTACTGTTTTCAAATATGCAAGTACGAATATTATATATCCACTATATTTTTCTTATATGTAAGTTTTTTTCCCCTGGAATGCCTTAATTTGTTTTAAAATACATTTAAAATATTTTTATTTAATATTACGATTTATAAATAAATCAAACGATATGTGTTCAACTATTAAAGGCAAGATCAAGCCTGTGTGATCTAACTAATATATTGCACATTTTATTAAAGTATTTGCTCTGAAATGCCTTAAATCGTTATTATTATATATTTTTTTTAATTGTAGATGGCCTTTTTTACGCATTGTATTTTAATGTAAATTTTGTATTTAATATTACATTTTTAAATATATTCTTGAATAATAATAATAATTAACATTAAAATATGATTAATAATTTTTTTAAAATATTGAGATTAAAAGCATTATTTACCTGCATATAATTTTTCTTAAAACATTTGAATATATAATATTGTGTAGAGAAATGTATGCACATTGTGAATATTTTTTCAAATATTAATATTAAGAAATTTATGACTAACTGATTAATAAATGGACAGTGATTAAAAAAACATATATATATATATTTTTCATTTTATTTTTATTTTTTTTAACAATTTAACGCCTCCGTCTTAATATTCACATACACACTCTGTGGACTGTGAAACTATTCTAATGACGTGTTTTTTTATTCAAAAGTGAAAGTTTTGTCAGTCTTTACTTAAGTTCACACAGGTTTGGAATGACATTGTGAATAAATAAGTGGACTGAGGGTTTAATATCCAAAATGCTGCATATCACCAGATTTATATCTCCAGAAATGATCTGTTAGCTATATCACTCAGCCTTATGCGAGATAATCTCTGATATTCACTCTCTTCTTTACTCTGTACCTTCAGGTCCGTTCAACCATCTGAAGTCCAGTCTGCTGGGATCCACCTCAGACTCTAATCTGAACAAATACAGCACCATCAACAAGATCCCGCTCATCACACTCAACTTCTCCGAATCCAATGATAAGAAAGCGCCTTCCCCTCCGTCCTCCGAGAAAACCATCATCGCACCGAAGGTCAAGGACAGAACACACAACGTCACAGAGAAGGTCACACAGGTAAGACTGAAGTGTGATGGTGTGAATGTGTCGACATCAACGCAAAACTGACCCTATTTACTTAATTTATGCATGTTACTGGCCTTATTGTGAACAATTAAGACAAAAATGTTCAGCAAGTTTGAACATTTTTTTTTTATAAAATAAAAACAGTAAAGTGATTTTGAAATGTATATTACTGTTTTCTATTTGAATAATACATTGCAATTTATAATTGCAATTTATAATTGCAATTTAAAATAGCGGTTTTCGATTTGAATATGATTTATGTACTGTAAAAAGTAATCTATTCCTGTGATTCAAAGCTGAATTTTCATTCTTCAGTGTCACATGAACTTCAGAAATCATTCTAATATGCTGATTTGATGACCAGGAAACATTACTATTATCAATGTTGAAAACAGTTTTGTTGTTTCATATTTTTGTGGAAACTGGTACATTTTTTTGGATTCTTTAAAGAATCTAAAGTTCAAAGTTTCTTTTAAAGTCATTTTTGAACAATTTAATGCATCCTTGCTTAATAAAAATAAAAATTTCTGTCTCTCTCTCTCTCTGTGTGTATAGAAATAATTAACTAAAACTAAAACCATAAGAAATATTTTGTTACTTGAATAAAATTAACATTAACATTTAACAAATTTAAACTTAATTCAGCTAATTGCCAAGAAGAGTAATATATATATATATATAATTTATTTTATAAGCTAATAAAATAAAAATAATAGACATATTTAAAAATAAATACTAATGCTTTAACTAAAATAAAATAAAAAATAAAATATACAAATAGAAAATAATATAAAATAATATATTATGCTTATACATTTTTATACATTCTTTGATAACAATAAACTCTTTTGTATCATTATACATATCTTTACTGTCACTTTTGATCAATTTAATGTGCTCTTGCTGAATAAAATTATTAAAAGAAACAGTGACTTTTGAGTAGCAGTTTTTATAATATAGTATATGTACTAGTCCCCAATATTTACAAAGGGCTTTTAAAAGCATGAAATAAATGAATGTGAATGCTAACAGATGGATATTAAAGACTCCCTCGATTATGAATGCTTCACGTTGATTTAGCAAAGTAAAACCGGTTGTTTTTCCTTCAAGTTTCTCAATAAGACCCTCAGGTGAGGATGTGCTTTTGCTCTATTTCTCCTCCATGGAGTCTGAGTTAATCGATGTGTCACGAGCGTAATCCGTTTGAGATATTGCATGTGTCTAGTGCTTCATGATTCAATTGGAAATCCAATAATCTTGTGAACAAGCACAAACAAGCTGTAACAAATTCTCCCGCACAACATTAAATGATGCTAACAGTCATGTGTATGCAAATAAATGCTAATGAGGAGACCACTTAACCTCAGGGATATTAAGACGAGAGCAAGAAAACAGGGCAACCAGCAGTAATTATTCAGAGTCCGCAACGTACTTCAACCATATTTAGCACCTTTTTGAGACACCGAAATGCATCAAAAGAGCATCCGAGCATGAAGATGGATTTTCTACCACCTCTGGGAAATAGATCTCCAAATATTGGCAAAACACAATTCAGTAGCACTGCAACAGTCTCTATGTGAGAGCCTCGAGTGTAAACTGAACTTCTCCTTTAATCCATGAAGCTGGATGTGTGTTTGCACATTAGATCTGTTCCAGCTGCCTAACTACACAGCATTTATATGCATGTTTCTAAACATATGACTACTTCCAGGCAGCATTGCATGTGTTTTTCACGGAAATCTCAAATATGCATGGCACATGGTGGACAAAGCAATAGAAATGTTAATAATAAACACACTTCCATTAAAACATTTTGGGGTCAGTGAGATTTCTTATTATTATTTGTAAGAAATTAATAGTTTTATTAAGCAAGGAAGGTTAATACTGATGAAAAGTGACAGTAAATACATTTATAATGTGTCAAAAGATTTCTATTTCGAATCGACGCTGTTCTTTTGATCTTGCTATTTCTATATTTTCTGAGCAGCCAATCAGCATATTAGAACGGATAATGTGATGAGTAATGATGCTAAAAAATTAAGGCTTTTCATCATTGGAATAAATTATATTTTAACATATATTCAAATGGAGAATGGGTATTTTAAATGGTAATAATATTTCACAATATCACAGTTTTTCTCTGTATTTTTTTCTTTGGTCTTGATAAGCAAAAGAGACTTCTTAAAAAATAATAATAATAAATAAAATAATCTTTTTATTTGTATGTGCATTTTAGGCTTATAGCTTAATAATATGTTAATGTCAAATGATAAATATGCAGCCACCTTCTAAATAAGTCACTTATCAGGTGCCAATTCAGTTAGGACAGTGCTTCAAGGTTAGTGACTTTTGTAAATATCCTTCAGTGAAAGTCAAAGTAACACAGAGTACTGGGTCAAACCTCGTGGTAACATGTCCGTCTCCTGACCAGCCGTGGATGACAGCCCATCGAAAACAACACGAGTCCTCACTTCAGAGTCATCGACTCGTTCACTGAGCGATTCTCACGTTATTAAGAAGCCTGCGAGAGAAAAAGATACACAATTCATCACTTTCTTAGAAGAGAAAGAGAGCTCCCGTCATAATTTCTAATAAAGTATTTATCAGGAAAATACGCCTCATTTGCTGACTGTCAAAGGTGGTTTAATCCTGCAGTAAGGTGTGTGTGTATGTGTTCATTCAGAGCTCAGTTACACACACACACGCCGCTGGATTACAGATGAATTATTATCCTGATGCTTTTACTTCTGCTGTTCAGTGGCTTTGCAAAATAGTGAAATGAAACCCTGGTTGAGACCTTTGTAGTGCAAAGGAAAGCCGTGTGTTATTGCTTATCGTGGAGATCTTTCTATTCAACTATTCTATTAAACAGCAGAAAACAAAGCACAATACAAATAACACAGATTTTCATGATTTTGCTGAATGAAATCCAGTACTTGTCACTTTGAGGCGCTGATTCCAAAAATAGTGTCTCGAGTCATTCTCTCACAAAATATAATGCATTTCGTAGCATTTGTACTTTTGAAAACCATTGTATTGTCCCTTAATCAATAGAAAAACCGACACAATAGCATGATTCCTGTCTGAATCTGAGTCAGGTTACAAGTTACACCTATTCTTTTTCAGATTTTTACATGTATGAATGATTCTGAAGACATTATGTTTTGCCTAATCTTGATTTCAAGGTTAGAATTGTTGACAAAAGTGACAGAAGAAAAGGCAAACATGAACCAGATGTTTTCTTCTACTTCTGTGGTGTTTTACTTGCATCCACATGACAGAAAACGGCTGGTTTTGTTTCTTTGACATTAAATGGACTATTTAAACATGTTTTTCCACTCCTTCGCAGATTTTAAGTTATGTATTTAACTTATTTTTGTAATTTTTTCAAAAATTTTGACATTTCACTAGTTTTGTTTTTTTGACGATTAATCGCATCCATAATAAAACTTTTAGTTTACATATGAGTGTGTGCTGTGCATGTTTATTATGTTTATATAAAAGCACACACAAACAGTATATATTTTGAAAATATTTTTACATTTATATATTTATAGTCATATAATTTATATAAATATATTTATAATTTAAACATTAAAAAATTTTAACTTGAAAAAACTACATTAAACTACAGAAGGTTATAAAATCTGCAGATTTATTTTTCAAGATGCAGGGCTACAGTATGTAATCAATTGCAACTAGCAATATAATAACATCTTTAAAAGCATGAACAAAACTACACAAGATAGCATATACAACACAATAAAATCACATTTAATAATGCAATCCGAATTTCATAATACAATATGATTATATTGTATTTTAATATTTTAAATTTTAACACACTTTCACCAATACAACATTTAATAAAAAAGTAGAATGCAGGTAGTGTAAAATGCTATAAAATAATATATAACAACAAAAGCAATGGTCATATATCTGATAATTTGCTGAAAATCTATAATTTAACCCATGTTAATTTTACTTTCATTATTTCTAAAATAGTAATATAAAAGTAGATTCCATTGCTGTGAGCCTCCACTTCATGAATAGCTTTGAGGTAAAGGACATGAATAGCATATTTCATATTTCAGTGAAAAGGAGATTTAGTGAAGTGTTGTGCAGCGTTTTGTCCTTGAGCAGAGCTCTCTGATAACTTCAGAAACAACCTAAGATGACAACTAGACTTTATAATCTAAAACGCTATATGTAATGTGAGCCTTTGTGACAGCAGAGACGGCTGGTGCTGTGCAACTATACAGAAATAAATGAATATTTATGTCATGCTCTGAGGCTCCCTGACATGCTGCGCTTATGAAATGTGAAGAACTCAGTTGTGCCGGTGCTTTCTGTGAAATATTGCATCAGCCGGAAAGAAATAAATGACAACTGCAGGGAAATATGTGTGGTGTGGTGAAACTGTCACAAATACAGCATTATGAAGATGGGTATGTGGATATGTGACTGACAGCTGTCAACTAGTGCAATGTAAACTATTATTGGGAGAGATTTTTAATAATCCAGCTATGTTCGGATCTCAGTTTGAAAATGCAAAAATCAGCATTATGATTATTTATTTATTTATTTGTTGTTTTATTTTATTTTTTTTAATTAAACTTAAAGTGTACTATAGACATGGTCGTATTTTTACATGGGAGAAGTTTGAATGAATGAATTTATTCATTTCTCAACAACTTGATTTATTAAAATTTTAAAAATATAATGTATCATTTAACATTTAGCTGTTAAATTGAAAAGAAATGATACACTACTCAGCATTTTTATTAAAAGAAAATAAAAGTTAAATAATAGAAAATAATAGTGCTTCTATCTATTATTATTATAACTGCATGAATGAATGAATGAATGAATGAATGAATGAATACCGAAAATTATACACTAAATTAAAATTAAATTAAATTAAATCTATGCATTTAGCAGACGCTTTTATCCAAAGCAACTTACAGTGCATTCAGGCTATCAATGTTTACCTATTACACTACTCAACAATTGCAAAATTTATAAACAATCAATTTCTGCTGCTATTTTTATTATTATTATTATTATTATTATTATGCAAATAATAATTATTTTTGTGCACATAATGTATCTGTTTAGAATCTAATCCAGATACAATGGCATTCATAATAATACAAATAAATATTTAGCTATTTTTTACTAATAAAAAGGAGTTATTGTTCTAAATAAAGTTCATTCCATTTGCATTAGTTGCTGAATTATTTGCAGAAGTGATTCTCCACTGTTTTTTCCCAGACAGTCTCTATCAGGACAGACCTGTGATCGTGCACCATGCAATATTCACATTTTTGCCTTCCTCTCTCGTTCCAGGTGTTGTCGCTGGGCGCCGATGTGCTTCCAGAATACATGCTTCAGGCGCCACGCATGGATAAGTTCACCATCCTGCATTACAGCCCGTTCAAAGCGGTGTGGGACTGGCTCATCCTGCTGCTGGTGATTTACACTGCCATCCTCACTCCTTACTCTGCTGCCTTCCTGCTCAACGACAGCGAAGAGCATAAAAGACGGGAATGTGGCTATTCCTGCAGCCCTCTCAACCTCGTGGACTTAATGGTGGACATCATGTTCATCATCGACATCCTCATAAACTTTCGCACCACTTACGTCAACTTGAACGAGGAGGTGGTGAGCCATCCGGGGAAGATCGCCATCCATTACTTTAAAGGCTGGTTCCTTATAGACATGGTGGCAGCCATTCCCTTCGACCTGCTCATATTTGGATCAGGATCAGATGATGTAAGTCACGCCAGAACTTAATCTGCTTCCTTCTGCACTTGGCTGCTGGTCTAATCTAGAGAGCTCAAACTCAAATTACCACTCACCAGGTGGTGTTCTCCTTCATGTTGGCACAAGATTGCAGTGGATATGAGCAAACCGGCCTCTATGCTGTTCTCAGTGAAGTTGCAGTTATGCTTGCATTGGTGCATTAGGCCTATATTCAGAAGTTTGGAGTTTGTAAGAATTTTAAGTGGTTATGAAAAAGGTCTCTTTTGCTCATCAAGGCTGCATTTATTTAATTAAAAATACAGTAAAAACTGTAATATTGTGGAATATTACTGCATTTTAAAATAGCTGTTTTCGATTTGAATATATAGTAAAATATAATTTATTCCTGTGATTCAAAGCTGAATTTTCAGCATCATTACCCCAGTCTTCATTATCACATGATCCTTTAGAAATCATTCTAATATGCTGATTTGCTGCTCAAAAAATATTTCCTTTTATTATCAATGTTGAAAACAGTTGTGCTGCTTCATATTTTTGTAAAAACCATGATACATTCATGTCAGTATTTTTAGAAAGTTCAAAAGAAAAACATTTATATGAAATAGAAAACTTTTATGGATGTCTACTATTACTTTGGATACATTTAATTTGTCCTTGATGAACAAAAGTATGAATCTTTCCAACTCTTTTCTAAACTCTGGAAGGGCAGTGCTTGCATTTGACAGATGCTTTTATGCAAAACAGCTCGCAATTAATTAAATATGTCTGGGATTTTGTTGTTATGCATGTTCATTAGAAATCAAATCCACGACATTGGGGACGCAATAACCATTAGTTGAGATACAAAAACATTTGGCACAAAAAAAAATACTTTAGGCTACGTACTTTAAGAAAACAACCAAAAAACATAAAAAAAAAGAAGAAAGAAAAAATATTTGTGTGCCAGATTTAGGGTTAAACGGGTAAAACAACAGTTCACGTGAAATCAAAATTTGCTGAATATCTTCTCAGCCTCTGGCCATACAAGTTATAGATGAGTTTGGACCAATGGACCAATGGATGCTCTGCAGTGAATGGGTGCCATCAGAATGAGAGTCCAAAAAGCTGATAAAAACATCACAATAATCCACAAGTAATCCACACCACTCCAGTCCATCAGTTAACATCTTGAGAAGCCAAAAGCTGCGTGTTTGTAAAAAAAAAAAAAAATTAAAGATGTTAAATAATAAATAAATAATAAATATTAAGATGTTAAGTCGCTTTGGATAAAAGAGCATCCATTGAGCATCCATTGATGAGACACTGATGGAATGCTACATTTCTCCAAATCTAATCTGATTAAGAAACAAACTCATCTACATCTTATGACCCGGGGGTGCAAACATTCTAAGCAATTTTTAATTTTTGCGTAAACTATTCCTTTAACACACAGGGGCCTGCATAAAACAATCTCACAGGACCTTTTAGACTATCTGTTTATTCATTTATTGTTTGTACTGTACATTTACCGTTATACAGATCAGATCAGACCTAGCGTTTCCAGAGGTCAGAAAGCACAACTGTTTCAGTGAATCAGGGATTAGAGTATCAGAATACACTGTATGCTGTTTTCCCTCTTTTTTTTGAATGGCCTTCATTTCTGAATCCATTTATTTGGATTAGTGGCTAAGCAAATGGGAGTCAATGATTATGATGAGAGAGAGAGGAAAGAGAAAACTGATGTTTGAACAGCTTACAGGCTGAATCGCTGGCACGCCGGTTGGCTCTATTCCTCGCTTGTTTATGTGGGCACGTCCGTCAATGGCCTATCATGAGCTCTTGGCACATTGGAGCATATGGTTTCCCCGCTCTGTGGTCCGCTCCAGTGACAGCTACTCCATCTGAGCCATTTACAACCTAAGGACAAGAAACACACACAGTGGCTTTTAAAATATTAAAGAATGGCATTATAGATTAAGACCTACTGGAAATGTCAGCAGGTCATTATTTGATGGCATGCAGTGTATATTTTTAGACTATAGAAGGGTTTTGCTGCTTGGTTTTGCTAAGTATATTGCTTTTGTTCAGATTAAATATTTTCCCAGAGGTTTCACATTCACACACTTGTCTGAAAAGGTCTGTGGAGCTCCAGCCTTCACCCAGTTAACAAACCTCAAGCTCTCTGCATCTGCGCTCAGTTTTACTGCAGGCGTTCGCACATCTGTCTCTGGTCGCAACTAGAGCTGTGAGATACAGCTAAAAAAATCTTGATATTTATGTGTGCTCTGACATGTCTGAAAAGTGTGATTTCTTCGCAATCGGAGGAATCATAATTTTAATTCAAATTTTTTACAACCAAACATTCAGTGTGGTCAAGACTCAAAATGTTTAACAAAGATAAGATAATAATAATATATATATATATACAGTACAGACCAAAAGTTTGGACACACCTTCTCATTCAAAGAGTTTTCTTTATTTTCATGACTATGACAATTGTAAAGTCACACTGAAGGCATCAAGGGCTATTTGACCAAGAAGGAGAGTGATGGGGTGCTGCGCCAGATGACCTGGCCTCCACAGTCACCGGACCTGAACCCAATCCAGATGGTTTAGGGGTGAGCTGGACCGCAGACAGAAGGCAAAAGGGCCAACAAGTGCTAAGCATCTCTCGGGGAACTCCTTCAAGACTGTTGGAAGACCATTTCAGGTGACTACCTCTTGAAGCTCATCAAGAGAATGCCAAGAGTGTGCAAAGCAGTAATCAAAGCAAAAGGTGGCTACTTTGAAGAACCTACAATATGACATATTTCCAGTTGTTTCACACTTTTTTGTTATGTATATAATTCCACATGTGTTAATTCATAGTTTTGATGCCTTCAGTGTGAATCTACAATTTTCATAGTCATGAAAATAAAGAAAACTCTTTGAATGAGAAGGTGAGTCCAAACTTTTGGTCTGTACTGTATATGCTGCCTATTCCAAATTATTTTTATTTTTTTACCTGTATCAATCTTAATATATTTACTAGAATAACAAAACACATTCATAAACATCGATATTTACTTATTTGTTTTTCCTGAAATGTTGTAATAAATCAATTCCACTCTAAGGTCTCTGTTAACTTTTTAAATTTATGATGCAAATGAATCGCTCAACTGGATCAAACTTATCAGCTTCTTCTTTTATTTCTTACATTCAATAATTTGAATTAAATTGAATTTCAGTGAACGTTTGGTTGAAATTATAATACTGATACTGTTAATTATTTGATGTTACCCTGTCCACTTCAGACACAAAATTTGGGGTCAGCAAGATTTTTATCTTCATTTTTTGAAAGAAGTCTCTTATTCTCACCAGGGCCGCATTTGTTATATATTATTACACCTTAAAATAACTTTACTTCAGTCTTCAGTGTCACATGATCTTCAGAAATCATTATAATATACTGATTTGCTGCTCAACAAACATTTCTGATTATTATCAAAGTTGAACACAGTTGAGCTGATATATTTATGTGGAAACCGTGTGTAACGCATTAAAACTTCATAATCATTGGGGAAAAGGAGGTGGGAACCGGCGGACAATCAAATAAGACTTTAATAATCAAAATAAACACAAAACAGCGCGACAGCCGCGCACAAACAAAACCAAAACACAAACTAAAATCCAGGCCTGGTCCTCTCTCGTCCTTCACTGTCGTCGCTCCTGTTTTATATCCTTCCATCTCCTCCGTGGGACTCGAGACCGGTGGGTCGAACAGGTGTAGCTCATTTCCAATCACTCCACCGGCCTCACTCCGTTCCCACGGCTCTCGGTCCCGCCCCACTCGTCACACCGTGATAACAATTTTTTCATTATTCTTTGATTAGAAAATGCAAAAGAACAGCATTTATATGAAATAGAAATCATTTGTAGTTATATAAATATCTTTAGTGTCACTTTTGATAAATTTAATGCATCTTTGCTTCATAAAAGCAATAATATCTTAAAAAAACAGCATCTTACTGACCACAAACTTATGTATGATGCATATACTGTATATCATGTTTAATAAAAAGGCTGAGATAAATATATAAATATATATATAGAGAGAGAGAGAGAGAGAGAGAGGGAGGGAGGGAGAGAGGGAGAGAGAGCACTAAAAGGCTTTTGTCTTTATTAAGAATCTGACATTCTGCATGACACAAATGCAGCCCTGACTGCGCCCACTGATGGAGCTTCATGGTCAACTGATGCCTCTGTGGTCAGACAGATGGATTTGATCTGTGGTCAGTGGTCAGAATGTGATATGTGTGTGTGTGTGTGTGTGTGTGTGTGTGTGTGTGTGTGTGTGTGTGTGTGTGTGTATGTGTGTATGTGTGTGTGTGTGTGTTGGACAGATGGCAGGTCGCTACATGATGCATCGCATTTACAGCACTCAGATGAATGGCTTGACCACACTGGCGATGACCACAGCTTGAATCAAGCACTTAAATCATATTCGACAGGCTTTTATGACATCTGTAATAATCATCACTTATATAGCCTCACACTTTTACTGTCAGACAGTATACACCGTCAGCAGAGTGTGTTTTTGATGAAAAATTATGATGGCGTGATATCACATGTTGGCAAGATGCTAAAAATGCTAAAAACATGCATGCTAGCAATCTGTTAGCAACATGCTACCAAAATTCTAAATCATTATAGAAACAAGCTAGCAACTTGTTAACTCAGGTTAGCAATATGTTAATGTTAGAAAAATACTAGCAACATAGCAACTAAAACTAGCAACTAAATGTTAAAAATGATAGCAACATGATAATACATGCTAGAAACATGTTAAATGTGTTAAATCATGATAGAAACATGCTCACATCATATTAAAACATGTTAGCAAAAATTAGCTACATTTGAGTAACATACTGAAAGTGCTGTATCATGTAAACAATGTTAATATTTTATGTTAGCAAAACATTTAAACATGTTAGAAATATGTGATGTGAATAAACATGCTTTCAATTTACTTTAAAACATGATAACAACTTAATACATGCTAACAATGTGATAAATCATGATAAAACTTGGTAGCAACATACTTAACATTCTAGCAACATGCTAGCAATGTGCTTAATTTTGTTAGCAACATAATACATGATAGAAACATGCTAAATCATGTTAACGTCACATTAAAACAGCTTAGTAACAAGATAATAGAAACTTGCTAGCAATGTACTATATTGTGATAGAAACATGGTACCAATGTGGAAAATTTTGTTAGCAAAATATCGTAGCACTTTATTTTACAGTGCTGTTCCTCATGTACATATTATGTACTTATTATAGTAATTACAATAACAATGTAATAACTAGGTACTAACCCTGAACCTACCCCTAAACCTAACCCTACCCCATGTAGTTACCTTGTGTTACCAGAACTTTCTTAGATAAATACACTGTAAGTACACTATAAGTAGGCTACATGTTAGTAAACGTACTGTAAAATAAAGTGCAACCAAAATATCACTTGTTAGAAACATGCTACAATATGTTAAATCTTGATATAAACATGCTAACAACATATTAAAACATGTTAGCAAAATTCTAAATCATTTAAGTAACATGTCCGCAATGTGCTGAACCATGCTAATATGTTAACACATTATATTAGAAACATGTAAGCAAAACATTAAGACACACTGACATCCTAGCATGACATCATAACAACAATTATAATCATGATACTTACGTATATGTGGTTATAAGTTTAAGAGTATGATTATTAATAACACACAATGAACACCATATTAAATCTACTTCATTTACAGTATAATGGACTGTATCATATCCTGACATTGTTTAAGATCTGCACAGTATCTTACGACAATTTGTGAGTGGTTAGATGCTGAGTGTTATTTGAGTGTTTGCTGTGGAGCTAATGTTAATTAATTGATGTGAGATTAATACTCCAACTGAAAAAAAATCAATGTTTTATGTTGATTTAATCAATCAACTATAAGCAACTTTGCAACTACATGCCAAATAACTGTCATTGGAGTATCAGCATGCTCAAGAATGGGTGAATCTAGTATGGTAGAATAAGATGACGTACTTGAAAAGACACTTACAGTCAGTTATCTGTTGGTTGACCATCAGTATAAAGTGTTAACATACATTTACAGTAGCAGACATATGGAAGTAAAATAATGACTTATGTCTTTGAAACAAAAAAGCATGCTGAATAGCACTATCTGACAAAATAATGCATTGAATTAACAGTACTTGCATTTTAATGCCTTGTATTTCCAGGGCTTGCATCTTTAGGTCCTGAAATTTAATATAGTTGTTCGTTTAAGCTGTGAATATTTCAATTAAAAATATTTCACACACTTTTTCATAATTAAAAAATCAATAATTCATATTCACGTTCCAGAATTCACTTCCAAAATATTAAATCGGTTAAAAAATACGATATAATATTCGACAGACAAATTTCGGTCCATTTTATTTCACTTTCCAAATTCGCTTCCACAAATTCAGTGGTTAAAATTCGGCAGATAATTCACCCTTTCACATCCGGGAGCTGCAGGAATAGCAGTAGAGCACAGAGGCATGATCTCTATCTACTGTCAGTCGCTAACCAACAGGTGGTGCAAGCGGCTGTTATATAAGGCCAAAGCAACAGGTGGATTAAGTAATACAGTTACAAAAACTGATCTGCAGAAATTAAGCAAGCGCTAAGTAGAAGTTTTGATTATCGGGGCATGTGGAAAAGCTGATTGTGCATATGTTTATTTCAACCTCTTTGCTGTTACCAAGTAAGCAGCATTCAAAGGAGATTATAATGGTGTTTTACCCAACGCTGAATTACAGAACTAACATTACATCTAAGGAAGACACATATAGCTTTCGGTTGTTTAGTTTCCGTAACTTTGTGTCATGGCTTTTGCGTGCTGAGCTGTAATACTGGGGATCCCCTCACGTCACACTCCAGGATTCTCCAATGACGAGTAATGCTTCTCAGTCAAATAATACTGTGATATAAGACCTCAGATCTCAGAATACATTTTGTTGATGATTATGCAAACTATATAGACAGTTAAGCAGATGTAAAATATGAACGAACGCTCAAGGTTTCAGGCGGTTTCCCTCAGAAATCTGTTAAAGAAAAGAAAACACATTACGTGGCTCAGCGCACTAACAGTGACAGCGATTAAAAGACAAAACTCACATCTGACTGATGATGCAAACTATATACAGACAGATGAGGATATGAACGCAAGTTACGGAACAAGAAAAAGTGCATGTTATATATATAAAATAATTTATTTAATTTATTTAAAAAATAATTAATGAATGAATAAGGGGCCATTCACATATCGCGCCTAATAACGCGTGGAAAAGGCTATGCGCGCCGCTTTCTCCTTTTTTCCAGAGCGCTCGGGCAGAAGCTCTCCTGAGGCTAAGCAACAATGACGCGCTCTCTCCATGAAGACGCGGAAATTTTAGCAAAGGATAAATGGATTTGCAGCACAAAAAAAATCGGTTTCAGTAGCTCTGATACTAAATTTATTTCACAGTGGCAATCCATATACAGCTATGATCAGCTGTTCCTTCATCTTGGCTGAGCTTTCAACGTTCAGGGAAAGGATGAAGCTGAATGTTTAGTTCTTGTCACATGACCTGCGGTGCACTTGTGGCATTCTGAAAGTTGAGATGTTTTTAACTCGATGCAGTGCGGATGCGCCTGGAAAAAACGGGCGCGTCGCTTCCATTATGAGCGCGCATACTACGCGCCTACATTGGAAATAACGAAATTGAGCATGCAAAAGACGCGATATGTGAACGCCCCCTAAGAACTGCGGTCTTCTACTTCAAATATGCCGTGGAGAATCACAGAAAGTGACCGAATTCAAGAACATTGTTGCGGCATCTCTCAAGCAACGAATAAACACCGCTAACTTGGAGAATGCAGTGAAAACTCCTCTTCTTGCGTCTGCCCTAGACCCTCGGCACAAACATCTCAGGTTTCTCGATGAAAACATGAGAGAAGTAAGAAAAAAACACTTTTTTTTAACATTATCAGAACATTTTCCTTGATGCGAGTGGTGCGGATGCAGCCGCCACGATGAAGAAGATGCAATGCCCACTCGTCGGAAAAGGCTGAGCCAGTTCTTCAGCGATGATTACAGAGAGTCCAGCCGAGACGAGTGGGAACAGTTCTTGCTGGAGCCATGTATTCCACCAGATGAGGATCCCATTCAGTGGTGAAACGAAAACACGAAGCGCTTCACAAAACATATTCGCTTAGCACACCGTTATTGTGAGTCCCGCCAACGTCTGTGCCGTTAGAGCGCGTTTTCTCCACGGCCGGCCCTATTGTTAACAGACTAAGGAGCCGACTTTCCCCCGATCATGTTTACATGCCCGTGTTTCTTAACAAGAACATGTAAAACAATAAAAAAAAGCAAAAAAGATTTGCTGACAGTTTAAAAGTTAAGTGTACAATATAATTGCTGCAGGCTGCTTTACCCTGTATTTTATTTGTTTGCACGCATTGTTAAAGGTTTTCAGCTACAAAACACAATGTGTAATGTTCAAGCTTATTGTGTGTAAGCTTGTTCAAAATGACGAAAACAAATGTTGCTGAAAAATAACGTCTGACTCATTAAACTTAATTTAAATAAACAAATATTCGAATATTCTTTTTTTGTGAGCTCAAATATTCGAATGTGATATTTGTGGAAAACGCCCATCCCTAGTAAGTCAGTCTTGTATCTAGCAATGTACTACAACTGTTGGAACATGAAAACTCTTTCCAGGGATCTTTAATATGTAAATAATTGTATACTGTAAATATATGAAGGGAGGTATTGGCAAAATCTCACCTGTAGAAAATCACTATGAGAAATACAAGATTAAGAATTTGACTGTGTTATTTAAAATTTTAATTAAAACACATTGGACCTTTTAACCCAGTCAGTGGAATTGTCAGACGGTCCCTTGGGTGCGGTAGCACGTCAATAATTTCTTCAGTTTAAATTTTCAGAATATACCTAGATTGTTTTTAACTCATTTTTTTTTATGTTAATATAAATTGGTTGCATATTGTTAAAACTAATCATGGTATTGATATCTTTGTGTGACTGGACTTTATAGATCAGCGGTAATGGAAATCAATTATAAAGAAAATGCAGCGCATTGGATTCTTTTTGACCCCATTTGCTTGCCTGTATATAGTTAGCATAATCATCAATAAAATGTATTCTGAGATCTGAGGTCTTATATCACAGTATTATTTGACTGAGAAGCATTACTCGTCATTGGAGAATCCTGGAGTGTGACGTGAGGGGATCCCCAGTATTACAGCTCAGCACGCAAAAGCCATGACACAAAGTTACGGAAACTAAACAACCGAAAGCAATATGTGTCTTCCTTAGATGTAATGTTAGTTCTGTAATTCAGCGTTGGGTAAAACACCATTATAATCTCCTTTGAATGCTGCTTACTTGGTAACAGCAAAGAGGTTCAAATAAACATATGCACAATCAGCTTTTCCACATGCCCCGATAATCAAAACTTCTACTTAGCGCTTGCTTAATTTCTGCAGATCAGTTTTTGTAACTGTATTACTTAATCCACCTGTTGCTTTGGCCTTATATAACAGCCGCTTGCACCACCTGCTGGGGAGCGACTGACAGCAGTTGGAGATCATGCCTCTGTGCTCTACTGCTATTCCTGCAGCTCCCGGATGTGAAAGGGTGAATTATCTGCCGAATTTTAACCACTGAATTTGTGGAAGCGAATTTGGAAAGTGAAATAAAATGGACCGAAATTTGCCTGTCGAATATTATACATCGTATTTTTTTAACCGATTTAATATTTTGGAAGTGAATTCTGGAACGTGAATATGAATTATTGATTTTTTAATTATGAAAAGGGGTGTGAAATATTTTCAATTGAAATATTCACAGCTTAAATGAACAACTATATAAAATTTCAGGACCTAACAATGAAAGCCCTGGAAATACAAGGCATTAAAATGCAAGTACTGTTAATGCAATGCATTATTTTTCAGTTAGTGCTATTCAGCATGCTTTTTTGTTTCAAAGACATAAGTCATCATTTTACTTCCATACAGACATACTAATACTCTAATGTCCAGTAGTTGATATGTAGTTGACGAGTTACTTATTAGAAGATGTCTAAAGGATACCACCAAAATAATGAAACTGATATTACAATAAAAATAGTTCAAAGCAAATGTGTCATATTACACATTCATCTGATCTGTTATGTGATCTTATGGCTGGAAAAAAAAAGTTGTTATTATTATTATCATTACTACTTATAAGTGATCTTTGACCGCTTTAAGTAAAGTGGCATCAGAAATATTTAAAGATATGAGACTTATAATACATTATAACTATGAGAAATATAATCCATTGTAAAAGTGGATGCAATGTGTTCATTGTGTTGTAAATCATCATACTCTAAAAAGCTACAACCACAAATAAGTTAACATTATAATATATTAAAACTGTTCTTATGAATATTCATGAGATGATACAACATATTATAAGGTTTTTTATAATGCATTATGCATTTATTATAATGCCTTAAGAATACCTTTATAATGTATTATAAATACGGGCTTCTCAAGCTTTTAAACTCATCTTAAACTTGCAGACAAGGCTTTGTCAACCAATATCAAATTTTGTGTTCACACTTTACTCATCTACTCAAATGCTGGAATTGAAAGTATAGGCCAGTAATTTGAGGTCAAGCTTAATGAACCGTCAGTATAATTGAGTGTCCATCCTCACAATGTCCAGCTATAACTCAAAAGCGTGATTCACTGCTAATCAGTTTTTAATGGGCTGTTCATGACAGATGCAGCAGGGCCTGTGTCTGCACTTCTCAAAAAAGCCACGTGCTTTGCTCCACATGCTAGCTCGCTAGCACGCTGTCAGCGCTAGTATGCATGCTAAGCATTGCTGTCAGACACATCTATTAAGACATATTCTAAAAATACCCAGCGCGGGTCCCAACCTCTCTTTGTGAGGCCACTGAATAATTGCCAGCTAAACAAATGTTCTCCCACCAGGGGACGAGGTAAGATGTTGAAGAGCCGTTTCGAATGAGATGGTGCCCGCTGTCAGCTTGCAGGGACCTTGTCTTCATATAGTGAACTGATTTCACCTGCAAATGAGGATTTATCTCTTTTCTCATCAGTTTGGTAGCGTGAGAGCTGGGTGAGATAGAGTATTCCAAAACTCATTAGCCGTGTCTCACATTTCTGGTGTTTATTTTATCCTCGCGGTGCGAAATTTTGATGAGATGGATCTCTGGTGTTAGCAGGCACAGCCGTGTGTAATGGGCTAAAATTAAACACGATTATCAAAATATTAATTAATGTGGCAGGCACGCACAGACATGACAGATCTGAGCTTTGGGTATATTAGGACACAATGTGTTCCAGCTCTTCTGATACACTTAACTATGGATAATTATATAAGGTATAAAATACCATGGCTGTGTTCCAGAACCTAGAGAGCTGACTACATAGGTAGTAGTTTGAATGGAACCTGAAATGGAGTGACTGATTTGGAACACTCTTTGTAGGTAGCAATTCTCTGTGTTATATAAATTATACAAAGTATATTTATTTTTGTTTGCAGTAAGAATATGTCCAATTAAAAAAAAAATACTGCATTTATCCTTTGTAGAAAAAAATCCCATCCCATAATGCAGTGCAAAAAGGCAAAATAATCATCAAATATTTATTTGAAATCTGATTCAAAACTGACCTATTTATTTATTTTGTGTTCTTTGCATTTTTATTTACTTTCCACTGTCAGTAATCAGTAATTGCATTTTTTTATATATAAATAGCCAGTTGTTGTTGTTTTTTTTAATTAGATGAAACTGTTTTCATATTTTGTCATTGTATTAAACAGGTATATTGATCATTGACATTTCTATTTTGTTTGTCATTCTGGATGAATTTTTTTTCTCTCTTAGTCAATTGCAATGTAAGATAGTTGTCCCTTTTATATGGAAGCCCGTTTCCTCCACTGAATCAAAAATAAAAGAGGTAATTGCGACATTTTATCTCACAATTTTTCTTCCTCATAATTGTATGATATAAACTCACATTTCTGACTTTTTTTTCAGAATTGCATGATACAAACTCGCAATTGCGAGTCAAAAAGTCATAATTGTGAGATATAAACTCTCAGTTGCGAGACAAAGTCGCAATTTTGACAAATAAAGTCGGAACGGCAAGCAATAAACTCAAAATTCTGACTTTTGAAATTTTTTGAAATTTGACGTTTAACTTACAACATGCAATTGCAAGTTAAAAAAGTCATAAATTGTGAGATGAAAACAAATGCAAGTCGTGATATCCTTTTTTTCAGTGGCGGAAACAGGCTTCCATATAAATGTGTTTTTTTTGTGTGTAATATTCATTTTTATTCCCCCGCTTATTAGAGAATCGGGTCGTTTTATGCAGATTTGATTGAGTTGCACCTAAATTCTGGGTCAGCCTTTGTTTTGGGTCTTTAAGTGCAGTTCACTCGGTTTTGAAGTCTGTGAGTGAGCAAAAGAGAATCAAAATCAGCCTGAATGAGTCAAATGAGTATTAGCCAGTCGTACTTGGTAAAATCCAATCTGTTCTCAATGTAAGTAATGCACACCTTCTCTCTTTCCCAAGACGACAACTCTGATTGGCCTGTTGAAGACAGCGAGGCTCCTTCGACTGGTTCGTGTTGCCAGGAAGCTGGACCGTTACTCTGAAT
Organism: Carassius carassius; assembly: GCF_963082965.1. Taxonomy (NCBI): domain Eukaryota; kingdom Metazoa; phylum Chordata; class Actinopteri; order Cypriniformes; family Cyprinidae; genus Carassius; species Carassius carassius. The sequence goes on from NC_081773.1 coordinate 29,879,156, forward strand.
ACGGCGCAGCGGTTCTGATGCTCCTCATGTGCATATTTGCTCTGATTGCCCATTGGCTGGCCTGCATCTGGTATGCCATTGGAAACGTAGAGAAACCGTACCTGGAGCATA